>NC_025688.1:5797083-5823581 GCF_000633955.1 Camelina sativa
GGACTCACCGACTTGATGGCTTTGATCTCTGCTTTAGAAAAAGGGGGATAGCAATGAAGGCACCTTGGGATAGCAACTGCGAGAAAGAAGAAGAATATGGAGAAGATTAGGAAAAAATCCAGAGTAGAGAAAAAGGAGGGTGGAACAAGTTCGGCTATCGTAGGATCCTCGAAAACCCCCTGAGCGGCTTTCAGAAAAAAATAAGACTTCCCCCAGTTATAAGTTTTCCCTTTCGCCCCTTCGATGAGTGGTGGCTTCATCGCCGACCCCATGTAGTATTCCACTTTTTGTTAGCAGGATTTAGTCACGTAAGCTCCTCGAAGTAATCACAGCTAAGTTTGACACCTCCCGTCTCGGCCAGAATTGAGAGACCAACCGCGTTACGAAAGGTTACTGGAGTAAATTGGGAAATGGCCGCTTGCCTCCTGGCAAAGTATCTCATCAAAAAGGAGGGCAGGGGAAAAGTAAGTTCTTAGTCGGTAAAGAACTTTTTAGAAAGACAAATGAACCTCGGCGGCGCGTCCAACTATCTGTTCTTCTAGGCAGGGATCGTGATGTCAGGTTGGAAGGACAGTTTCCCAATCCTGACTGCATTGGTAGGCTAGTCCAGCTTGGAATTGGTTCTAAGGACATAGGAGAGAATATGTCCCTTGGCTCCTGGAGGGATTGCGATGACAGGTAGAGAACCTCGTCTAACTATTTGATTCGTCGGAATGTCAAGATCGTCCAACGGCTCGTGAATCAAAGAAATTTTTTTGAAACAAAGACGGACGAGCCAGAAACAGCCGTGTCAGGAGTCAAACGGTGCTGGAACTCAACCTTCGATGACAGTTCAACCGAGGGAGACGAGCCCGAGGTATCTCGAATGGGTTTCGTCAGAGATCTTGAAAGACAAAGCTGGATCCAGTCGATCCGTCGGAATCAAAGTAGGTAACACGACGAAGGTGGCTAGCAACCGAAGAATTAGACAAGGCAGATTTAGAAAAAGCCGTGAAGAGAACACAAAAAAAAAACCTAAGGCTGACAATAAAAAAGAGGACGAAAGAAAAATACCCTGCGAAAGAGAGGTGAAATAAAATATATGAGAAGAGAAAAGGGGGGTGCTTATAGAGAGGATGGATCCCCGAAGCGTCATGATTACTGATTCAAAAATTCGCGACGTTTGGGTTGCCGAATCTCATGTGCTAGGGATAACCACATGCGACGATTGGACCGTTTTACCTTGAGAACCGGGGAACCCCACTCGCGACCTTTTGATTGCCCGATATTTGTCTGATAGGCGGAGACTCGCACGAAGGAGGTATAGAATTAAGAGTCGACCGACCCCAATGACAAAAAGGGATGGGTAGGTCATCGATGTAAGGGGTAGCTAGAGCCACTCGAACTTTCCAGGATAACCATGGGACGAGCCAACATTCACATGTAGAATATGACAAAATTCAAGCTCTCCGCACGAAACTATGAACTAAAGGGGTGGGACTACTTTTGGGGACTACTTTCAAACTTTCTCAAAAAATCATACACAATATTCTTTTGTTTACTCAACGCTTTTGTCAAAAGATATTGTTTTATTATTAGAAGTTTTTTCATTATTATAGTGGGTCTGTTAATTTCCTTTTCGCCAGCGACATAAACCAGCAACAGCGACAGAAAGTTGTTTGTTTGCCTGTCGCTAGTTTACCAACCAATCACCAGCAATCAGCGACCATAATTTTTAGTCGCTAAAATTTTCATCGATCAGTCGCTGAAACTAGTCGCTAGATCCAGCAACAGGCAAACGAACAACATAACGACCAAAAAAAATAAAAAGAAATAAAAATTGATAAATTAAATCTGAATAAAATTAAAGTTAATTAAATAAAAATATAACTACATATAGTTATTAAAATTAAATTAAATCTAACTAAATAAAATAACAAATTAATTTGAATATATTTAAATAAAATTCTAAAAAAATCAGTTATAAACAAATTAAATTTAACAATATTAAAATGAATAAATTAAAAAATAAAATTCAAATTAATTATTTAAAAATATGTAAATATGTGTTTAATTTATTTTCATGGGTATATGTAATTTAAATTTTTAAATAAAAATATAAGTTATCAAAATTAACTTTTATTAATTTTAAAAATATAGATATATAGTAATTAGTCGCAGCGACATGCAAACGAACAACTCAACGACAGTTTCTAGCTACAGTCGCTATAGTTGCTAGCGACAGGCAAACGAACAACATATGTTGTCGGTGGAATCTGTCGCTGGTCGCTGATCGATGTCACTGATCCAGCGACAAGCAAACGAACAGGGCCAGTATATATATTGCAGGTTTTTTCACAGATTAAGATCTTACCAATTAGTGAATATGTTACGAATTAGTGAATTTGCAATTTGAGAAAACTCATCAACTATAGTACATCCACGTCGTTGGAGTAGTTAAATAATTATTGTAATCTCAGCCTAATTAAATAATTACGAAATAATGCACTCGTGGTTTGATGAGCTTAACGAGATGATGATGGTGGTGGTGGAAGAATCATACGTGACAGAGAAATCATATGTGACGGTTCATAGTTCTTTCTCGGTGGTGGTGGAGGAATCTAACGTGACGGGCCATGGTTCTTTCTTGGTGGTGGTGGAGGATTCAGACGTGACGGTTCATTGATCTTGCTCGGTGGTGGTGGTGAAGGAAGGAATTGGACGTGATGGTTCATTTATCTTGCTCCTCGGTGGTTGTGGTGAAGGAATCGGATGGGACGGGTCATGGATACGTGACGGGTCTTCTCTATCTTTCTAAACTCGATTTGCCCTCTCTTGGTCTGTTAATTTTTCTGGTTCTGTTTTGCTCTGTTTTGGTATTTTAGCTTGTGATCGTTGCTAAAGGTTAGACCTTCGATCTAAATAATTGTAACTCTGTCTTTTTTTTTTTGCTAGGTATTTGAGTTTGGTTGAGATGGGTGGAAATATGATGGAAGATGATTAGGAATTTGCGATGTTGTCAAAGGGTGACTCTTCTTCTCCGCCTCCCAAGCTCGGACCTACGTTCATTATTTCTTCATATTCTACAAAAACAAAAAACAAAAAGTCATGGACTATGATGAGAGTGTTTACATGATTTTTTTATGAAGAAAATAGTATAGAATCCTAAACCAATAACATAATAGTTGAATTTATTAACAATCCAAAGATTTTTTTTGTTTTACTTGAATAACATAAAATTTTAATGACTTGATAAAACTCTTAATCCAATAACACTAGATTTATAAAGACTTTAGATAATTTTTTTATAAACCAACAACTAATAACAAGAGAGTTTTTAAAAGTTTTAATTAAATAACAACATATTTTACATAACTTTTAAAGTCATTAAAATTTTATTTAATTCTCGAAGCAATAACCCCACCCCTCCCTTATATTTGTAAAATGAACTTTTAATACTTTTTCCTTAGACACTATAATTTAATATAATTTAATTGTGATCCGATTTGGACATCAACAGGTAGACAATAATACTGTAAGCATTTCATCATCATTCAGGTCAATCATATATATTATCAATAAATTTGTTTCTTTATAATTAATAGAGGACCCCAAGTGTCAATGTGAACCAATTCAAAAGCTTTTCACTTATATGATTTAATGATTTGAAAGGTAAATGTTTTTGTTTCGACAAATGACAAATACGACAATGAACTTTAGCTTTATTGACATTCGATTTAGATAACAGTAAAACATCACAGAGAAACTCTATCTTAGCAAACGATGGATGTCCTAACCTTTTATGCCACATTTCAGAATTATCGTTTGAAGTAGAACAGACAGACTTACCAGGAAAAGCAGAGCAAGACACATTAACAAGAGACTTATCCAAGTTCAAGACATATAAATTTGCGACTTGACTACCGTTCCCAATCATTAGGTCATGAGTAAGATCTTGTATCATACATTCATCAGAAGTAAAACTCACTTTAGACTTCAAAGATTTAGTGATAACACTAACACTTAGCAAGTTAATTTTACATTCAGGAATATGTAACACATTATAAAGACACAAAGCATCAGTAAGTTGAATATAACCAGTTCCCTCTATTTTAACTGTTTGACCATTTGGTAATCTAACAAAAGTTCTATCTAAGGCTTGGTACTCTATATAAAGTTTTCTTTCATGAGTAACATGGTGACTAGCTCCTGAATCAATGACCCAAGCTCTAAAAGCAACTCTGTTTCATGAGGTATAGAAGATGTCAACATGTCATAAAAAGTGAAATCATATAAAGATAGGAAAGTACCAGATATCTGTGAGATAGAAGGTACAAAGTTCAAAGTCGAGGCTATAGCTTTGTCAGGGCATGAAGTGATACTGGGAGATTGAAGCTTGGCATTAAGGTAAGAAATCATCTGTTGGAGCTGATCATTCGACATTTCTCCATGCACCTCTGTCCCCACTTGATCCTTCTGATCCTTAATCTGACCAGTACTCGCCAAATGTGCTTCCAACGTAATTGTTCTTCTTAGCTCTTGGATGACCAGGCGGATATCCGTGAATGTAACACTTGTCCGCAGTGTGACCAACTCGAGAACAATGAGAACATTTTGGCTTTTGAAAGTTTCCTCGAGCCATCAGAATTGAGTTTTGATCCGGAATCACAGCTTGAGACTTGAAAGCAGTAGGAGGCGGCTTTGGCCTAGAAGAAACTCCCACCAACCTTTGACTCTCATCTTGATCCAACATGTTATAAATCTCATTCAATCCTGGTTTAGGCTTCATGTTCAGTATCTGACTTCTGATACTATTGAATTCATCATTCAATCCCATGAGGAATTGTATCACATGACTCGTATCAGCTTCTTCAAGCAACTCCTTGACATGATCACAATCGCACCTCTTCACATTTCTAGACTTAGTGTTGGCTAGCTGTTCCCACAGAGTCTTCTTCTTAGTGAAGTAGCTTGACAAATCAAGTTGACCTTGTCTCAGAGTCATTACAGCTTGTTGAGTTGATACCTTTTTGGTAGATTGTTCACTTTAAATCTCGTGAACAAATCATCCAACATTTCTGCTGCATCTTGATAGTATAAGATGCTATCATAGATTTCTTTGCTCACAACTTTAAGAATCCATGACTTCACCATACTATTGCATCTACTCCAGATCTTGAAATCGTAATCACTTTCACATGGCCTAGGTAAGGATCCATCAATAAAACTAAGTTTGTTCTTAGCATCTAGACTAATCCTCATCGCTATCGACCAGCTATTGTAATTCGTTCCATCAAGAGCATGAGCAACAATCATCAAACCTGGGTGATCGGACGATTGAAGACTTAACGGACTGTCGAAAGCTTCCGATGACTTCGACGCAGATCCGTGAGTTCCATATCCTTCCGATTTGAGATTACGTTGTTGTTTCACCAATTCCACCTCTGGATCTTCAAGCACGAGTGATCCACGAGTGATCCTTACTGCAGATGCATTTATCTCAGGTGTTTCACTCTGATTCCTCAATTTTCCTCCTCTTTTCACCATTTTCGCCAAAATCAACGATGCAGAAGATGAATCGATGATGATAGAACGTTTTCGTCGGTGAGATTATGGAGAATTTGACGAAGAAGATGATGAAATCACAGAAAATTGTGGAAGAATTGCTTTGATACCATAATAGAGTTCATGAGCAAAGAGATTTTGTGAAATGATTTTCTCATTAATTCATCTAACAAACTTTACAATGTTGATCTATATACAATAATTTACAATAAACCGGAACTAATCTAAACCGGAAATCTATTCTATTAAGCTTAACCAAAAACACATTGTACCAGCTTAATTAAACACTCCTAATAATAATTATATATATACACATCCACCCATTTCTTCAGTGAGGTCTGGTGGATTTGTATTTTTCGTTTTCCAGTCGTTTCCTCTATCCCCTATTTATTTTTCTTAATCCAATTATTAACCGATTACTGTATATTGACTCTTAAACGATACTCCAAGGACCACATGAGATTACGCATGTGACATGTCGAATAATGTTTTGTTTTTTCGCAAGAAAGGAAATACTGAAGTTTTGTTCTTGGCTCGTTATTTGGAATAGTTTTGTCACATTTCTGAGTATAAGCTAAATAGGAAACGGCTAAAATTCTCTATAGAGCTTCTCACAAATGGCAATCACGGTACCTCGCTCGACCTTGGGTCTCTGTTCCGTCTCATCCTCATCAAACCTACGACAACAACGGACCTCATCCCTGAAGCATCGACTCACTTCGGTCAAATCAGTAACATCCACGACTCCTCCGCCTTCTAGTGGTGTTCAACGGAGGCGGAAGAATAATGATGAAAACGAAGCCACGGTGGGGAAGGTGGTCGAGAATCCGTATTCCAAAGTGGAGGCGGCCCGTCCTGATTTGAGGAAGAGCTTGTCGGATTTTTTGGAGGAAGCGAGAGGTTTCGTGGGAGATGGAGGAGGTCAACCTCGTTGGTTCTCTCCGTTGGAGTGTGGCGCTCAAGGTCAAGGCTCTCCTCTCCTCCTCTTTATACCAGGTTTGTCCTCTTTCTCCTTCCGATTTTGAATTCATGCCAACCCGCGTGTCGTGGTTGAGGATCCGTGTCTCATAGACGTAAGTGACCTGCCACTTGGAGTCTTGAGTTTAATCCGAGGTGAGCTTGCAAAAGGGCCTACGGATTAATAAGTCTTATTCTTAATATATTGGAAGTTGACACAATATATTTACATGGTTTCTCCAACTCATTGTTAACTGGTTTTTGAATTGCAAGTAAAATGATTCTTAAAGCCAATTAAAAAAATATAATAATATGAATGGATCTTTAGAGAGATATGATAAATTTCTTTGGTTAAATAAATTGTGATAGTTTCTACGGATCTACGATCTTTAAAACGTTACTTTTTGTTTCCTTTTTTTTTTTACTTTTTTTTTTTACTTTTTGTTTCCTGTTTTTTCTTTTTTTTTTTTTAAACAACTGAGGATGTATTGTATAACCTGCAGGGATCGATGGGACTGGACTAGGGCTCATTCGCCATCACAAGAAACTCGGGGAGTGCGTATTTTCACATTATTTCTGTTTGTCCAAGAACTTCAAGTGTAGATAGAGTTTTTGAAATATTGACATGTAAGGGTTCTTCATTTTTGATCTTGTTGTTTTGAGTAGGGTTTTTGATATATGGTGCCTACACATTCCAGTCAGCGATCGTACTCCTGCTGAAGGTACATTTTTCTCGCACTACAAAAAAATGGTTAACTGACAAAGAATACAGTTACTTGGAACTAAATACTTTTTGTATTCAGACTTGGTAAAGCTTATTGAGAAGACTGTTAAGTCACAGCACCATCGGTTCCCAAACAGACCTATATACTTAGTTGGAGAATCTATTGGAGCATGTCTTGCTTTAGATGTTGCAGCCAGGAATCCCGATATTGATCTTTCTCTGATCTTGGTTAATCCAGGTACAAAGCTCTCTGTCTGTTGGATTCTTTACTAGTCGGTGAATGTCACAAATATTTGCTCATCATAGACATTGTTTGTTGCAGCCACACATGTTAACAACTTCATTTCGCAGCCTCTATCGGGAATGCTTAATGCTTTACCAGATGGTATTCCAACACTATTGGAAGATATCTTCAATGTTAAGCAAGGTACCACTTTTATTCTCTTCTCATTCTGTCTAACTGTCTAATACACGCTATGGGATTAAGTATCATAGAAGGAACAAGAAGACTTGAGAAGCTTCTTTTGCCGACTTACTTCTATTTCCTTTTTAGATTCAATTATGGTTTTGGCAATTTTACTTAATTAGCAGTTAGAGTCGGTTGTAAGGGTCTTTATAAAAAGGGGACTCAAACATGAATAAAGATATTTTCCAGCATTAACCTAATTCTCTAGCAAGAGGCTTGGGTTAAAGGAAGCTAAGCTATTACGTTCTTTGTTTTCTAAGCTACTTAAGGCAACTTACAACGGGTCCGATTACTAGATCTACGGCAAAGGTTCAGGCTCATAACACTGTCTTGAATCATAAGTTAACCAACTAATTGAGTTTCAAGTTACATATTCAAACAATTTAGACGCATTGTCAAATAATTTTTTTGGCCAGCAAATGGGCGGAGTGGGTGGAGGGATGCTAAGAGATATCCTTGCTGTTTCAACTAATCTTCCTGTAAGTATTCCTTCTTAGAAACTTATGATTACCGACTACACAATTCAATTTCAATTCTAGAGTTCAAATTGTATTTGCAGACTCTTGGTAGGATGTTGCCTAAGGACACACTGCTTTGGAAGCTGGAAATGCTCAAGTCTGCTATTGCTTCTGTGAATTGTCACATATACTCAGTCAGAGCGGAAACACTCATACTTATGAGGTCCAATAAGTTTCTCTGTTTCATAAATTTCTGAATATCTTTTACTTGTAAGTGTTCGTGAATATGTGGTTGTTGACTATTGCAGTGGACGCGATCAATGGCTACTGAATGAGGAAGACATTGACATATACTCACGCACGTTGCCAAAATGTATTGTCCGTAAGCTTGATGACAATGGACAGTTTCCCCTTTTGGTTAGTGATCTCTCTTCATCCAAAAATAGAAGAAATATGCATTGATACATATTTGTAACCAACACAAACGCTTCAACAATCTCTTTTACATCTCATATTAGGAGGATGGCGTAGATCTGGTAACGATCATTAAGTGTACTTCTTTTTATCGCCGTGGGAAGTCTCATGATCATATTACGGATTACATTATGCCTACCACATATGAGTTAAAACAACAAGTAAAATGCCTCACTAATTGCTTTGTGACATATCAGACTATCAAGTAAAAATTTATTGTGGATACCGAATGATAAATTCTGTAGTGCAGATTGGTAGTGGCTAGTACTTCCCCTGTAATGCTGTCGACTCTTAAAGACGGAACAATTGTAAGGAGCCTCGAAGGATTACCATCAGAAGGACCTGTTCTATACGTTGGTTATCACATGCTATTGGGGTTTGACTTGATTCCAATGGTAACACAACTCATGAAAGAGAGAAACATTCACCTGCGGGGTTTGGCACATCCCATGTTCTTTTTAAATCTCCAAGACTCGTTAGTCGACATGAAGATGTTTGACAAATACAAGATGATGGGTGGAGTTCCAGTCTCTAATTTCAGTATCTACAAACTGTTGCGTGAAAAGGCTCATGTGCTTTTGTATCCTGGAGGTGTCCGTGAAGCATTTCATAGAAAGGTGATCGTAAAGTTTGTAAACTTTTTCACGGTTTCCGCATTCTTGGAGATTTTTATTTTAGAGGCTTACATGTAAAGAATAAATGCAGGGTGAAGAATACAAGCTGTTTTGGCCAGAACGATCCGAGTTTGTGAGAGTTGCATCTAAGTTTGGAGCAAAAATCGTCCCTTTTGGTGTTGTTGGAGTAGATGACATCTGCGAAGTAAGCTTTATCCTCTCTGTTCTGTTCTGCTTCCTTCATGTTTAATCGTTGTCAAGAGGCAGAAGCAGTGTCTCTGTATCTAAAATGATATAATTCTACATATGCTCTACTCTATATCTCAGATTGTCCTGGATTCCAATGATCAAAGGAAAATTCCAATATTGAAGGATTTAATGGAAATGGCAACAAATATCGCTGGCAACATAAGGTTGTTTCATTACGCACTATTTATAGATTGTTCTCATAATCCTTCAAGTAATACTCATATGAACATTGATTTTGAACGTCAGGGAAGGTGACGAGAGCGAATTGGGGAACCAAGATATCTATTTACCAGGAATTATACCTAAGATTCCAGGGCGGTTCTACTTTTACTTCGGCAAACCAATAGAAACAGCAGGTACACATTTCATCAGAGTGTATGCTCTCTACTTCAAATCACTAACCTCAATAGTCATAATGGCAGGTAAGGAAAAAGAGCTGAAAGACAAAGAGAAGGCGCACGAGCTTTACTTGCAAGTCAAGTCTGAGGTCGAACAATGCGTTGCATATTTAAAAATGAAAAGAGAGAGTGATCCTTACAGACACTTGTTGCCAAGGATGTTGTATCAAGCAACACATGGTTGGGCTTCTGAAATTCCTACGTTTCATCTCTAAAATCTCTCTTTTATATTTTTTTAAATTACGATGTGGTTCTTTATATGTTGTACACATCTAATCATATGATATTTAGAGGTTTTAGGATTAAACACTGAACTCTGAATACTAAACTCCACTTCCTCAAAAATATACCCTAAATGTAAAACAGAGAATCCAAACCTAAAAACTAATGTAAAAAGAAATTTAAAATATTGTAAAAGTGTAAATAGTGTTATTTTTGAAAGTTTCAAAATTAAACCTTAAATTCTAAATATTAAACCCTACCCTCATCAAACATTTACCCTAAATATAAAATGGAGAACCCAAACGTAAATAAAAATCGGTATATAAAATTAAAATATTGTAATTGTGTATATAGTGATATTTTTTTGGAAGTTTGTTGAGTGTGTACTATAATTTTCTAAAAAAATATTTTAGAATTATTTTAGGATATTTCTCATGATTAAAATTACCCTTTTCAAACTTTCAAATTTTTTTTAGTTATCTCAATCTTTAAATCTTTAAAATGTTTAAAATACATTATCTTTTCAAATTTTGAATTTACAATATAAATTATTAATTACAACTCATTTATCGTGACAACATATGCACCGTCTTTTGTTTAACATATGCACTAAAATTAGTATTTCTATGACACAAATTCACAGCTATCAGGTTTATCAATCCTTTCACGTTAAGATCGACACAAGCCTTAGGTAAATATGAAAGCTATGGCTTATTAGGTAACTTGTATCTACGTTCAGAATCAATATTAGACAATCAATTAACAAACACTAAATAAAAGAAGAGAAATACCCTAAAATAGTACTATTCTAGATTTTTATTCCAAAGTTAGTATACACATTCAAATTTTCCAAAAGTAGCAAATTTTATTATATTAATTAATCCTCTAAAAAATATCTGTTTTTTATTCGTCTTCTTCTCCGTTTAGTTATGACGATGTCGTTTTTATCTTCTCCTGGCATCTTCTTCCTCTAGCAATTGTCGTCTCCAGTATCTCCAACAATCATAGCCTTCGTCCTCTTCTCCAGCAAACCTCTTCTCGATTATGAAAAGTAATGAATGAAATTAAACACATCCTTATTTACCAGAAGCGGCGGTGGAGGCAAACATGTAACCGGAATTTAATAGTGGCTTTCTTCTCCAGAGAGCGGCACCACCATGAAGGATCAAACTCAATCTCGTAGGAGACAAAATCTATCACTCCAAATTATGTTATCAGAAGTAAAAGCAAAACAAATTTGATTCAACGATGCAATGATTATAGAATTAGGCTATCGTTCATGATTTGATGGATATTGAATTCACATAGATTGATGTATTCGTATTCGTATTCATCAAGGAGAATCAAATTGGTTGGTCCGATTCAAGGAAGTCTTCCTGAATTGCATAAAATCTTTCCTGAATTTCACACAATCCTTCATGAAGTTCAATCACTTTTAAAATAAAGTGCTAACAGAAAAATATGATGCAGATACATCATAAAAGTACCAAAGCAATCTAAAAAGGTTTTACAAACATCATACATGTCTTAAAACAGAGAAAGTAAAACTGAATTAAGGAACATAGTCCTATGAATTGTCGACACATGCCTCAATATATGAAAGAATACTCCATTAGTGAGAGGGTAATGATATCATTTTTGTACATATCTAGGTATTTACCAATATCTAAGCTTTTATGAAGGTCAACCTCAAGTTCATCCTGAAATCCAAAATTTTTATGAAGGTCATCCTGAAGTTCAATAAATATTTCCTGAATTCCGTGGAATCCTTCCTGAATTTCCAAGAATTGTTGGGTGTTGGGTTCTGATTTTTAAAGTTACAAGAACATGTGGAAGAATTCTGCGAGCTATCAACAAAACTCAATAGGGTGGCGTGTATGCTCTGTTTTCTTTGTTTATTCCTTTTAATGAAAGCCTTCCTTAAATTCAAGACATCCTTCCTAAATTTCTTGGAGTGTTGTTGCAGCTCCAATTCTTCTGACCAAATCCGCATCTCTACAAAGTTACTACAACTAAACAAACACAACAGATGGTATAAAACATCATTCAATATATCTAAAGCTCCAATCTTGACCACTACAATATTACAAGTGAACAAACGCCACACATGGTGTTTATGAACCACCATTGATACATCTAAAACCCTCATCTTCTCCAATCTTGTATAAAACAGCACACACTCGTAACACTTTTAACTCACCCTCAAAGAATTAGAAAAGAGTAGTTTTGTTCAAAAGGAGAAGCTGAAAAACATCAAAAACTATACACAATAATTAATTTTATTAAGAACCAATCAAAAAAACAATGTCAAAACTCACAACACACAAATTGAACAACCAAAGTTAAAAATTTGGAATTTTTCTAGGAAAATAAAGAAAGATGAGATCTTTAAGGTTACCCACGTCAAATAAGAAGGACCTAGAAAATGATTCTCTTTCATAGTCTAAAAAGCAAATTAACAACGACAATGTCAAACTGCAACAATGGCTTTTCTGGGAAGAAGCGTTCTTCCACGAAACTCATCACTTCCTCTGCTCCAGAATCGAGCTTCACATCGAGAATCCAAAATATCTATCTTACCGTGAGTTTAAAATCTGAGATTAAAAAGCATTACAACAAGAGAAAAGCGCTGGTGGCATCATTATCTCCGATTTCATTCGCTGCATCATTACTCAAAATCAAACTGATTTCATTCGCTGTCTCCTCCTCCTTCGAGCCTCTCTAATTCAACTAGAGTTTTTTAGGATTTTTGCATAGACGATTGCTGCATTTTCCCCTTCCTTTTATTTTTTATATTTTATTTTTTATTTATTTATGTAATTTCTCCCAAAATTAAAATTGTGCTATATTTGGAATAATTAAGATTGTGTGCTAGTTTTAGAATAAAAGCTTAAATTAGTGCTATTTTTGAGAATCTCCCTTAAAAGAAACCAAAAACTCTAAACCCAGTTTTTCTTCTCTCTGTCTTACTTCATGTCTTTCTTCTCATAACTTGCAATCTTTACCTGAGCTAATGCAAAATAAAATAGATTATAAACTAAAGCTGACAAAAACAACCGAAACCAATCAAACAAACAAAACATGATTATAATCTATTGTTTCTTTGTTATGGTAGGCGATCCGCTGACTAAAATGTTAGAGGCATTGTCAAATGAATTTTTTAGCCAGCGAATGGGCGGAGTGGGTGGAGGGTTGCTAAGGGATATCCTTGCTGTTTCAACAAATCTTCCTGTAAGTATTCCTTCTTAGACAGTTATGATCTATTCGGTTTTCGGTTTATCGACTACACAATTCAGTTTCAGTTCTTGTGTTCATCTAGTAATGTGATCAAAATATATTTTCAGACTATCAGTAGGATGTTTCCTAAGGACACGCTGCTTTGGAAACTGGAAATGCTTAAGTATGCTATTGCTTCTGTGAATTCTCACATATACTCAGTCAGAGCGGAAACACTCCTACTAATGAGGTCCAATAAATTTCTGAATATCTTTTACTTGTAAAGAGGTATTAATTATAGCTTGGAGCATAAGTATTTTTCAATACCTTGTTATGACTATTGCAGTGGACGCGATCAGTGGCTGCTGAACGAGGAAGACATTGACAGATACTCGCGAACGTTGCCAAAATGTATAGTCCGTAAGCTTGATGACAATGGACAGTCTCCCCTTTTGGTTAGTGATCTCTCTTCCTCCAATAATAGAAGAAATATGCATCGATACAAATTTGTAACCAACACTTCAACAATCTCTTTTACATCTCATGTTAGGAGGAAGGCGTAGATCTGGCTACTATAATCAAGTGTACTTGTTTTTATCGCCGTGGGAAGTCTCATGATCACATTACGGATTACATTATGCCTACCAGATATGAGTTAAAACAACAAGTAGACGATCATCGGTAAAATTCCTCACTAATTGCTCTGATCTATATCTTACTTTTTCTGTATGCTTAGCAAAACAAATCAGACTATAAGTATATAGTTATAGTGGATATTGAATTATATGTACTGCTGTGCAGATTTCTATTGGATGGTACTTCTCCTGTAATGCTGTCAACTCTAGAAGACGGCACACTTGTAAGGAGCCTCGAAGGATTACCATCAGAGGGACCAGTTCTGTACGTTGGTTATCACATGATATTGGGATTTGAGTTGGCTCCAATGGTACTTCAACTCATGAAAGAGAGGAATATTCACCTGCGGGGTTTGACACATCCGCTGGTATTTAAGAATCTCCCAGACTCGGTAGTCGATACAAAGATGTTTGACAAATATAAGATAATGGGTGGAGTCCCAGTCTCCAATTTCAGTATCTACAAACTACTGCGTGAAAAGGCTCATGTGCTTTTGTATCCTGGAGGTGTCCGTGAAGCTTTGCATAGAAAGGTGACAGTATAGTTTATTAACCTTTTACGGTTTCTACATTCTTTGGACATTCTTATTCTAGAGGCTTAAATGTACAGAGTGACTATGCAGGGTGAAGCATACAAGCTGTTTTGGCCAGAACGATCCGAGTTTGTGAGAGTTGCATCTAAGTTTGGGGCTAAAATAGTTCCTTTTGGTGTTGTTGGAGAAGACGACATCTGCGAAGTAAGCTTTATCTATCTACTCTGTTCCGCTTCCTTCATGTTTACACGTTAGCAAATCAGCAACCTAGAATGACAATAACTCCACATATGCTGCACTCTATATCTACCCGAACCTCAGTTATGAGTTAACTTTGAATTTCCTAGATTGTCCTGGATTCCAATGATCAAAGGAACATCCCTATCTTGAAGGATTTAGTGGAAAAGGCAACAAACGACGCTGGCAACATAAGGTTGTTACATCACACACTATTTATATATTGTTCTCAAAATACTTCAAGTAATACTCATATGAACATTGGTTTTGAACGTCAGGGAAGGCGACGAGAGCGAATTGGGGAACCAAGATATCTATTTACCAGGAATTATACCTAAGATTCCAGGGCGGTTCTACTATTACTTTGGCAAACCAATAGAAACAGCAGGTACGTATTTAATCAAAGTGTATGCTCTCTACTTCAAATCACTAACCTCAATACTTACAATAATGGCAGGTGAGGAGAAAGAGCTGAAAGACAAAGAGAAGGCACACGAGCTTTATTTGCAAGTCAAGTCTGAGGTTGAACAATGCGTTGCATATTTAAAAATGAAAAGAGAGAGTGATCCTTACCGACACTTGTTGCCAAGGATGTTGTATCAAGCAACACATGGTTGGTCTTCTGAAATTCCTACGTTTGATCTCTAAATAAAATCTCTCTTTTATTTTTTTAAACTATGATGTGGCTCTTTATATGTTGTACACATCTAATCATATGATATTTAGAAATTTTAAGATTCTGATTCTTTAGTGATCTAAAATCTTTTAATTGTTACATGGAAAATAAGACAAGATTATTTAATTGAACGTCCCTGACATGAATCTTATCTACCTCTTACTTCATAAGATGTCAAGTTTTAACCAATTTGAGGGGACTTATGCCGTCATATGTGATGTGGCTTAAGGATCAGACTAACATTTTAACTACTTTCTAAAAATGCAAATTAAGGATCAAGTTAGAGATTAATTGACGCTTGTGTTTATACATGCTAGTAGTATTTATAGAGACGGAGTCGATGGGCATCTATGTTTTCTAACTTTTCTAAAGTGTCTTCAATTATTATTTTAACTAGAATCGGCCACGCGCTTAGCGCGGAGGAATATTTTAGAACTGATGCGATAGATAATATATTAGATAGTTAGAGAAAAAAAAGCGAAGCTTCTAATTAAGGAAAGTGCGATTCCAAAAGCGACATTAGGGTTTTCTGAGTATCCCTCACGCTAGGGCTTGTGACGGCCACCACCGGTAAGCCTTTATGTCGGAGGTAGATCCCCCTCAGGGGGACGAGTCTTCTTCGCAAAATAAGCAACCATCTTATGCAGCTGCAGTGACTAAGCGTCCTTCGCTTAAGAAACATGACTATGATGTTAATTGGGTGGATGGAGTCCCAACGATTGTGGTTCCTGATGTGGTGCTTCAGGATTCGGTTCCTCTCTGGGACGATTTCTTGGTAGGTAGGTTTCCTTCAGCGGCTCCGCATGTTGCAAAAATTCATGTAATAGTCAACAAGATCTGGCCTCTTGGCGATAAGTCAGTCCGAATAGATGTCTATGAAAATTCTGCAACCTCTGTTCGTTTCCGTATTCGTGATGAGGCTACCAGGAAGAGAGTTTTGAGACGTGGAATGTGGAATATTGCGGGAGTACCTATGATGCTCGCTAAATGGTCCCCCCTTCCAGAGGATGCGCAGCCTGTTATCTCTTCGATGCCCTTGTGGGTTTCTCTGAAGAATGTTCCTCACTCTCTCTTTTCTTGGGAGGGTCTCGGTTTTTTGACCAGCCCAATAGGTAATCCTATTAGGTTACACCCGGATACTGAGTTGTGCAGTCGGTTTAGTGAGGCTAAGGTTTTTGTGGATGTCAATCTTACGCAAACCTTGCCTTCCACGTTTCGTTTTCAATTGTCAAAAACAGAGGATGTAACTGTGGAGTTCCAGTACCACTGGCTCCCTCCGAAATGCTCTCGATGTAACGGGTGGGGGCACATTAGTGATGACTGTGTGTCTGCTCCAGTGTCCCCTCCAAAAGATTCTGATGTTGTTATTGAAGAAGGGGAAATAGTTTCTCCGAAAAAGGTTAAGGAGGCAGAGGTTCCTCCTCTGGTCCCGTTTCAGCAAACTGCAGTTACTGCTGCTGCAGGTGTGAGTAAGGACATTCCTTCTCAAGTGGATGATGCTGCCGGTTGGTCAGTTGTCTCTCCCGGGAAGGGCTGTAAGAACTCTGACAAAGCTCGTAGTCCGTCTGCTGTAGGACATATTACTGTTTCCGGCTCTTCTAGATTCTCGGTTCTGGGGGATACAGAGGATGTTGGTGACTCGGAAATGGCTAACTCTGATCATTTGGCTCCGGTTGCTCCGGACCCGGTTGCTGTAGTTACAGAGCCTGCAGGAAAGAATTTAGCTACTGTAGTTCCAACAAAGCAGACAGCTGCATTGGATGTTCCCATTCGTGCTTCTCTGCCACGGCAGACGAAACAGTTACACAAGACTACTTCGGAGTCTTCTTCTCAGCAAGCCAAGGGGGCTCCTCCTGGCGTCTCGAGTAAGAAGAACTCCCGAACTCGCCATTAATGTCTGGTTTTTTCTGGAACATGCGTGGTTTTAACAAAACTAAAAAACATTCTATTGTTCGTGATTGGTTGCAAACTGAATCTCTGCAGTTTGGGTGTTTACTTGAAACGCGTGTCCAGGAAACTAAGGCCCCTAGGATCATTTCTTCAGTGTTCCGTGGATGGTCTTCGATTACTAACTATGAGTTCAATGATCTTGGTCGTATTTGGGTGGTATGGAAGGACGATGTGCGTGTAACGCCGGTTTTTAAGAGTGGTCAGGTCGTCACCTGCTCAATTCTTTTGCCTGGTAACACTATGGAATTCTTTGTCTCGTTTGTCTATGCATACAATTTGGCTGAAGAAAGAAAGGAGCTTTGGGAGGATCTTAAGTCACATTTTGACTCCCCACTTTTTACAAATCAGCCTTGGGTGATAGTTGGAGATTTTAACGAAATACTTGATGGTGTTGAGCACTCTACTTATGATGACAACCCCTTTGTCACTAGTGGGATGCGGGACTTTCAGGATGTGATACGGCATTGTTCGTTAACAGACATGCCTTCGCATGGTCCTCTGTTTACCTGGGAAAACAAGCGAGCTGAAGGTCTAATTTGTAAGAAGTTAGACCGTATTCTGGTTAATGAGGATTGGAGTCGTCGCTTTCTTGATGCTTATGGTGTTTTCGAAGCTGGTGGTTGCTCAGACCACCTTCGCTGTCGTTTCTCAGTAGGGAACCAAGTCTGCAAACCTAGAGGGCCATTCAAATTTACGAATGCTATCATGTCCTGTCCAGAGTTTCTTTCCACCGTGCAAGCTTTCTGGGATACCTCGGAGAGCCTCTATCACTCTACCTCTGCTATGTTTCGTTTTGCCAAGAAGCTTAAAGCACTAAAACCTCTATTAAGGTCTTTAAGTCGCCGAAAGCTTAGTAAACTCTCAGAGCAGGTGGAGGTTTCCCACAAGGATCTTTGCCAGAAACAACTTGCTACGCTCTCAAATCCCTCGTCGGCTGCGGAGGAGGCTGAGGACCAAGCATTTCAGCGGTGGAATCATCTGTCTGATCTGGAGGAATGTTTTTTGAAACAACAGTCCAAGTTACACTGGCTATTGGTGGGTGACAAGAACAACAAATTTTTTCACAGAGCTGTCAAGGTTCGACAAGGCCATAATGCTATTCGAGAGATTCTCTGTCAGGATGGCTCCATTGCAAAAACTCAACCGGAGATTAAAGCGGAGGCAGTAAGGTTCTTTGAGGAGTTTCTAACTTTGGAGCCAAATGACTATGAGGGGATGAGTGTTTCTCAGTTAGAGGAGATAGTGTCATTTCGTGTCTCTTCTCCTCAACAGGAGGGTTTGTTGAAGTTGGTTTATGATGAAGAGATTCGACAAACGCTATTTAAGATGCCGGTTGGTAAGTCCNTGAGGGTTTGTTGAAGTTGGTTTCTGATGAGGAGATTCGACACACGCTATTTAAGATGCCGGTTGGTAAGTCCCCTGGTCCGGATGGTTATACTGTTGAGTTCTTTAAGCAAGCATGGTCAGTTATAGGACGAGACTTCGTTGTTGCGGTTCAATCTTTCTTCCTTAAAGGCTTCCTCCCTAAAGGTGTAAACTCAACAATTTTGACTCTCATCCCAAAAAAATCCGACTCTACGGAGATGAAGGATTACCGTCCTATTTCTTGCTGCAATGTGTTGTATAAGGTAGTCTCCAAGATTATTGCTAATCGTTTGAAGATTATATTGCCTTCATTCATTGCTCCTAATCAGTCAGCTTTCATAAAGGATAGGCTTATGATGGAGAACCTGTTGCTTGCTTCTGAATTGGTAAAGGACTATCACAAGGAATCCATCTCCCCTCGGTGTATGATGAAGATTGATATCTCCAAGGCCTTTGATTCAGTGCAATGGCCTTTTCTTATCAATATCCTCAAAGCTATTAATGTCCCCGCGGATTTCATTCATTGGATAGAACTTTGTATCTGCTCTGCTTCATTCTCTGTGCAAGTCAATGGGGAGTTAGCTGGTTATTTCCAAAACAAAAGAGGTTTGAGGCAAGGATGTTCTCTATCCCCTTATCTATTTGTCATTTGTATGAATGTCCTGTCCTTAATGCTGGATAAGGCTGCTACTGATCACTGCATTGGTTATCATCCTCGCTGCAAAACAATGAACCTCACACACCTCTGCTTTGCTGATGATATTCTCATCTTTACTGATGGGAGCTCACACTCCATAGCGGCGATTCTAGCTGTTTTTGATAGGTTTGCCGCTGTCTCGGGCCTCAGAATAAACCTTCAGAAATCCACGTTGTTCATGGCTGGTTTTTCAACTCAACATCAACACGACATCCTACAGCACTTCCACTTCTCTGTGGGCTCACTCCCTGTTCGTTACCTGGGACTCCCTCTCCTCACCCGTTCTATGACACATGCTGACTATCTTCCTCTTCTTGAGCGTATTCGTAGTCGTATATCCTGCTGGACTGGTCGGTTTTTGTCCTTTGCAGGTAGACTTCAGTTGATAAAGTCGGTACTATCTAGTCTCACCAATTTCTGGTTCTCTGCTTTCCGTTTGCCGAAGAGATGCCTTCAGGAGATTGATAGTCTCTTCTCGGCTTTCTTGTGGTCTGGTCCGGCTCTAAATACAAAAAAGGCCAGAATCTCTTGGCTTGACGTGTGCAAACCACTGCATGAGGGAGGGCTGGGGCTTCGTCGTCTGCAGGATACGAACACAGTGTGTATTTTGAAACTCATTTGGAGACTAGTGTCTGCTAGTACCTCTCTTTGGGTCAACTGGGTTCGAAGGAACTTGATCCGCACTGGTTCGCTTTTCTCTGTCAATGAGAGGAGTGTTGGTGGATCATGGATGTGGAGGAAGCTTTTGAAATACCGTGACCTTGCAGCGAATCTACATAAAAAGGAGATATCTTCGGGCACTGACACCTCATTCTGGTTTGATGTTTGGAGCCCTATTGGTCCGCTGTTTGCTCAACTTGGGAACCGGGGTAGTATTGATATGGGGATCCCACAGAAGAGTACTGTGGCAGAGGCCCTCTCGCATAGACGAAGACGACATCGTGTTGATATTCTGAATCAGATTGAGGGTGCTCTTGACTCTATCCGCCATTCAGTGCAACCTCAAGGTAGTGATCGTCCACTCTGGAAACAAAGGAATGGTTCTTTTAAGAGTATATTCGCTTCCTATGATACTTGGTGTTTGATAAGGCAACCAAACGCTCCCTGTCCCTGGTCTGCAGGCGTTTGGTTCACTCATTCAACACCTAAGTACGCCTTTATAGCTTGGCTTGCTCACCATAATCGGCTCTCTACTGGTGACAAGTTAGTTCAGTGGAATGCTGCTGCAAATGGAGATTGTGTTCTTTGTCAGGGTTGTGGGGAAACGAGAGAACATCTTTTTTTCTCCTGCTCCTATTCCTCGAACGTGTGGTCTACTCTTGTTCACAACTTGATGGGACCCCGGTTCACCACGTCTTGGACGACATTGGCTTCTCTGCTCGTGGACTCTTCTACTCCACGTCTACCCCTGTTTGTCCTGCGGTATGTCTTCCAGTCCACTCTACACAGCCTATGGCGGGAACGTAATGCTCGAAGGCACGGAGAAGCTCCCACTTCGTCATCCACCCTTTGCCGCTTCATCGACAAGCAAGTCCGTAACCGTTTGCTCACACTGACCTCCACCTCTGGCTATGAGAATGGACTCCAACTCTGGTTTCGAAGTCATCCTCTCCAAACCATATCCGTCTCTTAAACTCTTTGGTTGTTAAATTATTGTTCTAAATTGTAAAACCAACTTTGGACCACTGTTGTTTTTTTTGGTGAATATAATTTAACATTCATACAAAAAAAAAAAAAAAGATAATATATTAGATAGTTAAGCTGTTTTTATATAATTTTACTGTGTTGTTCTGTGAAACATATATTTGTGCAATAATTTTATATAATATAGTACACAAAAATAAAAGTGAGTAGTTAGCAATATAATAAAATTTTATACAATAAAAACAAACGAAATAGAGGAATTATAGACAGCAAGACGGAATATCAATCGATATGTAATTCATTTTACTATTTTTGGTTCTAGAAGTACTATTATAAGTTCATTATTGTATAATTGTGCATTTATAAATATGACATGCAACACTATGAGAAATAATAATGTGATTTATAACTTATTTAGTGGATTAAAAAAATATTATATGAAAGAAATTAGCTACGCCAATATGTACTACACAATGAGAATAATTAATTATTCACATGCAAATTCAAAAATAACAAACATGCAAATGATAAATTCTAATATGATATAGATAAACAACTTGATAATAAACAAATGAGAAAGAGATAATTTGAAGATGTAAATTATTCATTTTATTTAAAATAAGGAT
Source organism: Camelina sativa (assembly GCF_000633955.1). Classification (NCBI taxonomy): domain Eukaryota; kingdom Viridiplantae; phylum Streptophyta; class Magnoliopsida; order Brassicales; family Brassicaceae; genus Camelina; species Camelina sativa. The sequence continues at coordinate 5,818,769 of NC_025688.1, forward strand.
GAGATGAATTGGGCTTGTGAATAAAAGAAGTGTTTATAGAGTTAAGTAATGTTCGGATTCAGTTGACAATGCAAAAAACTCTTAATTTCCTTTTTAATTCTTTTCCTAAAATATAGTCAAGAATTAATTATATATTGAATTGATTTTGGTAAGCATTTATTATAAGATATTTTGAGAATTCATATAATTTTCAAGTAAACAGATTTTATTATGGTTTCCTTATGAAAGTAAATATTAATTTTGATTTTCATTTTGAATTTGAATTTATTACTATTTTAAATATAGAATTTATTAGAATATTCGCACATGCTTAAAAAGTTTAATTTTTTAAATATTTTATAATATTTCTGAAAATACAAAGAATATTTCATTAACTATATATTAATTTTTGTTAAATATTAAAATGGTGTTAGATTTTTTTTTATGCATTTTTTAGATTCGTTATATCAAAGATTTTTAAAAATAAAACAATAATTTATTTTTTTTCTATTTTCATATAGCAATCTTTTATTTCCTTGTTATATATATAACTGCATATTGTTAAAATTATCACATTTATTAGGTAATTAAATCTTTACTATATAGTTTCTTTGTTACAATCACTTAAGGATAGTAATTATTTAGATTTCCAATATGAAAATACTGTATGATTTAATAATTAAAATATTTTATAAAGATTGAGGTATCTTTATATAAATGTTATATATAAAATTTTTAAATTTCGTAAGTCTTGTTTCCAAAAATATAGCTTTCTCGCCAAACCATTTTTGTAAACAATAGTAAATGCTAAATTATATTCTCGTTAGTGGTTATAACCATACCGTTTGTATCCGAATACTAATACTCTAATTTTGGGGTGTACATCTCAAATATCTGATTGATAAATCTCGGGTAATTAATTAAATTAAACCCGACCCAACACATGTTTAAAGACTAATCTACCCTTAATGATATTTTGGGTATAGGTAGAAGTTGTACTTCTCTTTTACTAATATAGGGATAGGTGTGATTTGTTTGTACCATATTTTCAACTGAAAATTTAAATGCAATATCTTTCAATACTCATTTACCATAATTGTGAAATTCTAAATATATAACACCATATTTGATACGTTCTTTATATATAAATCATTGATTTAATAATAAGGAATTATATTATTTTATATTTTAAATAAATTATATATTCATTCATAAGATTTGGAAAGACATTTCAAAATCATCGTTTGAATAACAGAGAATTTAATATAGACAGACAAAAGTTCTAAAATACTTAATCTAATAGAACCCTCTAAGATGAAGAAGATATGTGTGTTAGTTCATTTTGATACTAGTACAATATATGCATTTGGATGTATATGCATATTCTTACAACAGAAAAAAAGTAATGTGTATTTTAGATATTTTGATACTATATGCATCCAGATGATGACGATGCATATGTATATTGTTAAAACAAAACTACATTTAGATGGTTATCTAAAACATATACGAATAACATACATATACATTATTTAAATGTATCATATGGAAATTTGAATAATGCATTATGTAGATGAATTAACGAACATCTCCATTTTTTTTTTTTGGTTTGCATAATGGATCTTATATAGTATATATACTTTTCTAAAATCTAACTAATACGTTAAGAAAAAAAATTCCAAAGTGATACACATACATGTGATTAATAGTTTGTGAAATTTCTTTTTGTTTTGTAGAAATTTCAGAAGACGAACCTTGCACGTCTAAATTTAGATCCTAAATTATAACAAGATCCAAAAGGTCACTGTTGGTGTTGTATATATTATCCAAATCTCTATATATTTTGACTAGCCCATATATAATTAACTTGATTAAGACCCGTGCTAGAGCACGGGTTAAAATACGTTTTATTTATATTGTAATTTTTATAAAAAATATAATTTATCTGATTATTTTTAAAAGGTTTTTTGGATAAAACATTATGCAATAAAATCATATGCTAAATATGATAGTTTGATAAAATACATCTATTTTGTAAGTTTTATACTGTTAATGATTCTAGATAAGTATCCGTGCTATAATACTGGTTAAATTTTATTTGAAACAAAATTTTCTGTATTTTGTATTTTTAAAATAAAATTTTAATATGTTGTATTAGTTTATGTATGTGAAGTTATTTCAACAATGTATATTCTACATCATGACTTGAATGTCATTATAAGACATAATTTTGTAAATTTAGTTTTTAAAAAATGAGTTATTATATTATGAGTATTCATATATTGTTATATTTTTTGTTTTAATATACTTGGTTTCTTGAAATTTGTTCATATTATAATGTCATATTATTGACATTGCTATAACAAATCAATTTAGAATGTTTATAGTTTCTAATTTTTATATCAAGTTTCAATATTTTAAAAATATTTCAAAATAAATTATTTAATGTTTATTATATTATATAAAATTATAAGCAACAAAAAAATATGAAATTGAATTTAAATATTCAAATTTTGACCCGTTACTCAGCAGAAATTTTAATTCAATAGCTATTATTTTAAAGAATAATATTACTAAAACTTGAATATTTTATATATTTTATAAATGTCTCCAAAAATGTATATATAGATTAGTCAAACAAACTGTTATTTATTTATTTATAAAAACTTTTGGTCATTTCTCAAATTGTTATTTTTTTATCTATAATGTTAAGATATCTTTTTTTTTTTATCTATAATGTTAAGATGTCTTCTTTTTTTTTTTTTTTTTCTGGGATTACAATCAAATTTCTTTCTTAATTTTATGCACGATTTAAATGTGATAATGAAAAACATATATAGGTCCGCAGAGATATGATACCAAAAGCATTTCCTGATTATTCAGATCCAGTGGATTTGTATTCTTATTCAATTATACATAGTTGGCAAAAAATAATAATTCAGTATCAGTAGATTTGTTTCTTCATTAACCATTTTTGTTAGTCAAATGATTTACCAATTATTACCTCTTAAAACAAAATTATACCACATGTGAAAACGTCCAATATATTAAAGTTAATAATAAAGTTTTCTTTATTTCCGCGCAATTTCTTGGCTCTTTTGTTCGGAATAGTTTTGTCATATTCTGATTATAAGCAAACGGCAAAAACTCTTCTGTTTAGAGCTTTTCACAAATGGAGACTACAACGGTACTTCGCTCAACCTTGGGTCTCTGTTCCGTCTCATCTTCATCAAACCTACGGCAGTACCGGACCTCAGCCGCGAAACATCGACTCACTTCGGTCAAATCCGTAACATCCACGACTCCTCCTCCTCCTAGGGGTGTTCAACGGAAGCGGAAGAGTAATGATGTAAACGGAGCCAAGGTGGGGAAGGTGGTCGAGAATCCGTATTCCAAAGTGGAGGCGGCCCGTCCTGATTTGAGGAAGAGCTTGTCGGATTTTTTGGAGGAAGCGAGAGGTTTCGTGGGAGATGGAGGAGGTCCACCTCGTTGGTTCTCTCCGTTGGAGAGTGGCGCTCAAGCTCCAGGCTCTCCTCTCCTCCTCTTTTTGCCTGGTTTGTCCTCTTTCCCCTTACGTAAATTCAAGAATTATAGTGGATGATTGGTTTTTGAATTACAAGTGGATGATTCTTCATTAAGATTTGATCCGCACATCAGTGCCAATAAAGAAAATAATATTATAGATGGATCTTGTTTTATAGTTTCTTTCTATGGATTTAGACTTCACCTTTTTTTTTTTTTTGTGAAGCAACGTTAAGCTTAATAAAGGTAACGAAACTGAAGAAACTAAAAACTTGCAGGGATCGATGGGACTGGACTAGGGCTCATTCGCCATCACAAGAAGCTAGGAGAGTGCGTAATTTCACATTATCTCCTTTCAAGAATATATGTTTCTCTGNTTTGAATTACAAGTGGATGATTCTTCATTAAGATTTGATCCGCACATCAGTGCCAATAAAGAAAATAATATTATAGATGGATCTTGTTTTATAGTTTCTTTCTATGGATTTAGACTTCACCTTTTTTTTTTTTTTGTGAAGCAACGTTAAGCTTAATAAAGGTAACGAAACTGAAGAAACTAAAAACTTGCAGGGATCGATGGGACTGGACTAGGGCTCATTCGCCATCACAAGAAGCTAGGAGAGTGCGTAATTTCACATTATCTCCTTTCAAGAATATATGTTTCTCTGTTTCTGAAAATTCCTCATCATTCTCTTCTTGTTTGTCTAAGAACTACGAGTTTAGGTAGTTTTTGAAGTATTAACATGTAAGGGATGTTGACTTTGAGTAGGTTTTTTGATATTTGGTGCCTTCACATTCCAGTCAGCGATCGTACCCCTGCTAAAGGTACCTTTTTATTTCCCCTTCGAAGCACTACAAAAAGTGATTAACTGACCGAGAAGATAGTTACTGCGAATTAAAGCCTTTTTTGTTTGTGTTCTGTTTTACTCAGACTTGGTGAAGCTTATTGAGAAGACCGTTAAGTCGGAGTACTATAGGTTCCCAAATAGACCTATATATTTAGTTGGGGAATCTATTGGAGCATGTCTTGCTTTAGATGTTGCAGCCAGGAATCCCAATATTGATCTTTCTCTGATCTTGGTTAATCCAGGTACAAAGCTCTCGTTCTGTATGGTTCTTAATCAGTGAATATCACAAATCTTTTCTCATCATAGCTACATTGTTTGTTGCAGCCACACATGTCAACAACTTCATATCGCAACCTCTATCAGGAATGCTTAATGTTTTACCAGATGGTATTCCAAAACTATTGGAAGATATCATCGGTGTTAAGCAAGGTACACTTTTATTCTCTTCTCATATTTCTTTCTTG
>NC_025688.1:5823681-5848101 GCF_000633955.1 Camelina sativa
AGGAAGAAGAGGAGTGAGGCTACAACACGTGTGGAGTAGAAGTAATATATGTGCGAGACTAAAATGTGATGTTGTATATAAATGTGGAAAATAGAAAAAAATAGTTTTCATGTTTGTTGTGAGGAAACTGAGTCGCATGTGACTTCTGAGGGAGACGGTTATGATCTAGCTGCGTCTAGAGGTCTCTCTGGTTCTACACTTGTATCAGATTGTTTTCAGAAAATAAAGGAGTGATTCTTTTCTTATCAATTGGTGCGCTTGTGTGCTAGATCGAGTCTTCGCATGAGATTAGGGTTTGCGAATTTGGGGAATCAATCAATTTCGAGCAATTGAACAAGTCTTAACGTCGGTGAAGGAGTTATCAACCGAGGAGCAGGCTTCAATTGAGTTTTACGAGCAGCTTTCGCAAATGAAGACGAAGATGCGAACTTTGGATCTACAAGCGAAGGATCAATTTGAGTCGCTAGATTCCAGAATCGTAGCGCAAGATCAGATGTTGAAGGAGATTAGCAAAAAACTAGATGATAAATGGCTTGAGTTTGCTGCGTAACCAAGAACCTTCGACTCGGTCTTTCTACAGATGGGATGAATCCTTTTGCTATTCAAAATACCAAGTACAGTGTGTGGCCAGTGTTGTTGGTGAACTACAACATGCATCCAAATTTGTGTATGAAGGCTGAGAATATCATGTTGACTATGTTGATCCCTGGTCCAACAGCTCCGAGTAACAACATTGATGTTTATCTAGCTCATTTGATAGATGATTTGAAGGATTTGTGGAATGAGTGTTTTGAGGTCTATGATTCATATCTGAAAGAGCATTTCACACTTAGAGCTTTGTTATTGTGGACTATCAGTGACTATCCAGCCTTAGGGACATTGTCTGGCTGTAAAGTGAAGGGTAAGCAAGCGTGTAATGTTTGTGGAAAGGGTACACCTGCTAGGTGGTTGAAGTTTAGTCGTAAGTATGTATATATGGGAAATAGGAGACGACTCAGACCTGGACATCCTTACAGACGCAGAAAAGGATGGTTTGACAACACGGTTGAGGAAGGGACTGCGAATAGGATTCAAACAGGTCATGAAAATTTTGAGACACTTAAGGATTTCAGGAATGATTTTGGAAGACCCTTGGATAAGGAAACTAAAAGGAAGAGAAAGATGTTAGCAGATGAGGAGATTTCAGAGGAAGAGTGTGAAGAAACTTATGATCAGTGGCGATGGAAGAGGCGGTCAATTTTATTTGACTTACCTTATTAGAAGGTAATAGTTTATATTTTATTAATTTGTAAGGTCAATTAACATCACAGTAGTTTGTAAACTTTGATTTTTTTGTCTTTTCATGTGTTAGGAATTGCCGGTGCGACACAACATTGATGTTATGCACGTAGAAAAGAATGTGTCGGATGCTTTATTATCTACATTGATGCAAATGGCCTGAAAGCAAAAAAAGACTTGGAAGATATTGGGATTCAAAAACACTTACATTTAGAAGTACGGGGTAAGAAAACGTACTTGCCTCCTACAGCTTAATGGTTGTCTAAGGCAGAAAAAAAAAGATTTTGTGAGCGGTTGGCTAAATTCAGAGGCCCTGATGGCTATTGCAGAAATATTGCCAATTCTGTTTCAATCAACCCTCCTATGATTGGTAGTTTAAAGTCCCATGTACTCATCCAAAATTTTGTTACCTGCTGCATTGAGAGGATTGCTTCCAAGAGGACCTCGGGTGGCGGTAACTCGATTATGTAACTTCTTCAACAGATTGTGCCAGCGTACCATTGATCCTGAGAAGCTGCTCTCATTGGAATCTGAGATTGTGGAGACGATGTGCCAACTGGAGCGGTATTTTCCTCCATCACTTTTTGATATCATGTTCCATCTCCCTATACATCTAGCAAGAGAAGCACGTTTAGGAGGACCTGTACACTTTCGTTGGATGTATCCTTTCGAGAGGTTAAGTTCTATCTATTGTAATTCGTCTAAATATATAAATGTGTTAGGTTTGGGATACTGATATTACATTGTGCAGGTACATGAAAATACTCAAGGCATATGTTAAAAATTATGCAAGGCCAGAAGCATGTATGGCTGAGGGATACTTGGCTGGAGAACGTATAGCATTATGTTTGGAGTTAAAAAAATCAGTACATGTTCATGAAGCAGTAAGCCGTAATGAAGATATTGAGACAGATGGACTTGTTGTCGAAGGCTGATCGCTACAGAAGGGCAGAGAGGTGACCCTTTCAGATAGAGAGAGAGAGGTAGCACATCGATATGTTTTGATGAACTTGGCAATTATGGATCCTTATGTACAGTAAGTTAAAACATCCCCTGTCAATTAGCTGCAACTTTACTTATCTTGCATATCATATACATTGTTTTGCTCTGCTGAAGTAGGATGCATTTAGAAGAATTGCAAGCTAAGGATGTTCGATGCGCTAGAAGTGAAACTGTTTTATGGAAATATCATACTGGCCAGTTTACATAATGGATTAAGAAAAAGGTTTGTACACATCCATTTATATGTTAAGTAGTCTTTAGTTTCAAATCAGTCACTTACATTTTTATATTCTTATTAATTAGATTCCTTCTAACTCGAAAGATCATTCGAAGAAGTTGAGGTGGTTAGCATTTGGACCGAGATATATTGCACAAGCTCATAAAGGTTTTGTCATTAATGGGCATCGCTTTCACACTGATGATGTTAAGCGGAAGACTCAAAATTCTGGAGTGACATATGAAGCTTTCAACATGTGTAGATTTTCTGCACGCGATAATAGACAGATGGCTGACATAGTTACATACTATGGTGTGATTAAGGAGATAATTCTTATGGACTACCATATGTTCACAATTCCATTATTCAAATGCAATTGGGCCAACATAGGATATGGTGTGAAAGAAGAAGATGGATTCACGCTCGTTAACCTTCATATGAACCAAACAGCATATCTCTGAGATCCATACATTCTCCCATCACAAGCAAAACAAGTCTTTTACTCTAGAGAAGAGGACTCATCTTTGTGGTATGTCGTAATGAGAGCACCACCAAGGGGCTATCACGAGTTGGAGACAGTAGAGGACTTTGTTGGTACACCTTCATCAGTCCAGATTCCTGATGATTTGGATAATCAATCTTCTGATGATGAGAGTTTTTTTTGCTAGGGATGATTGTGATGGGATTATAGTGGCAGAATAATATGTCCATGTTGAATTAGGTTTGAACAACTGTGATTTGTAGCTAATTTAAATTTTTGGTTGGTGGTCTAGGATAAAAAATGGTGAGGTCAAGAGGAGGAATAGTCCGTCGAAGTGCACGTCAGCAAGGTTTGGATCCCAGGTCTCCCCTAGATACGAAAAAACTAATAAACAGAGGAAACAAAAGAATCTGGCTGTTAAATTGGGTGACATTGATGGTGTTGAGAATCAAGAAGTTGCTATTACAGAAATTGATCCAAAAGAATCTGTTGAGAAACCAAATGGTGGGGTTCCAGACCAAAACGTCGCTGAAGTTGATGGTTGGGTTCCAGAACAAAATCCTGAGGAACTCAATAGTGGGGTTCTAGAACACACTGTTGAGGAAGTAAATTCTCAATTACCAGATAGTGGGGTTGCAGAACAAACTGTGGAGGATAATCCTTCTCAATTACCAGATGGTATGCTTCCAGAAGATCAACCTAGGTTCTCAGATGGAACTGAGAATAGGGAGCAAGAATCTCATAATTTTATTAATGAAGAAGTACAAACACCGCAGTTAGGTGTAAAAGAAAATAAGAAAAGAGGACCAACCAAGATGCGTAAAGTGGCGAAGGATCCTAAGGAAAAAGTAGATGTGGTATTCAGTGAGCTTGGTGAGCACTATGGAAAAGGTTCAGTAACACTATCATCTTTTCTTGGTGCTCTTGTCTGGGAACATGTTCTGGTAGTACTTGATGATTGGAGGAAAGTCGATAAGCAGACGAATGATACATTATGGGAAGCAGTTCAGGTTTACTCTTTTCTACTATATTTAATAAACTCATTCTCAATTATCTTGTTTAGCTTTTGAATCAGAGAAGTGAATGAGATGAGATTACTGATCCTTTAATTCTAAATGGTCGTTTTGGATCGAACTCCTCAGACTGAAAATTGCGTTTTATATGTATATATGAAAAGAAGAACCCTAACCCTTTTATTTGGACCTATGTTTGGGTCTTAACGTTTGGGTTGGGTGTTGAGACTTAAACTTTGTCGCTACCACTTTTTTTACAAAAGTGTCCACTCTAAAAAAAAAAACCACTTAATTTTGAACTCCTCTACTATATTATTAACAATTACAATGATAAAACATGTTATTTTAAAATCCACTTGTTTTGATTTTTATAATTTACAATTTTACATGGATTTACAAATTATTCATCCAAAATAAACATCTTAAAATAGTTTGTATTAAATACCATGTTTTTTTGTGGAATTTTATGTGCTTGCACTTAATAACATCTCCAAATGATCGGGGATTAGCAAAACTTTTTCCAACTTCAAGTAGCCAATTTTTACATCTAAAAAACTCATAACTAGAAAAATTATATGGTTTCATTAACACAGAATGTTATCATACGGTTATAAATAATGAATTAAATAAAAAATGAATTTTTACAAGAATTTTAAATAAATGATAGACTCAACACAATACAAATAGTATTGTTTAAAGCTTATATTGATCACCTTAAATATTGAAACTTCTTTTGATTTTCAAATAGCTCATAACATTTTTAATATATCCAATCAAGTGCTTTATGCATATTAACCGCGTTTCTTATATGTTTACCACCTTCTTTCTTTAGATAGATGCCATCTTCTCTCGCTCTCCAATCCCATACGCCTCCATGATCAGAATGACTAAAAAGTTTAAATGCTGTAAAGTTCTGATAGTGTCTGTAGTTAGGCCCTTGTCGCAAGGTACACATGAAACGAGTCGTACCCCAAAAGTTAGTGCCAAAATAGTTTTCAAACTGCTGTCCAATGGGTATTATTTTTGGACCTAGAACGTCATTTTTGGAATAACATCTCATCCAAAGGAGTTTTTTGAATTTAAGTTCGTTGGCAATCTTTATTCCGGAACCAGATACATGACCAAGCATGCAAAGGCTACACACAAATAGAAAGATTGAGAAGTTTTTCATTATTATGTATTTTTGGATTGTTTTTGGAAGATCCGTAGATCTTTTGTTTTATACATCTATGCCACTACTTTTCTGTTTTAAAGCTCTCTTTTTTTGGGAATGAACTAGCTTTTTTATTTTTCTTTTTTTCTTGTCTATAAATATAAGTTTGCTATTTAATAGTTGAGGTACCAATCATCAGAGACTATTCAATCTGTGGTTGCCAAAAATAAATATTTGAATTTGTAAGTACCAGAATAGCAAAGGTTATCCCATCGCGAGATTGTATTGCACTTGTATTTTATAAAATTAATTGACAAAGAAAGCTTGGTCTTGTAGGTATTGACTAGACTTCGACATCGGAATGGAGGAATCTGGCAAGAAGATTGGGACCGTTGTCAGGTGGTTGTGTTGTATGGTTTTTGAAAAAGCCAGCTGAATCCATCCAGAAAATTGTCGAGTTCCAGTTGAACATCTAACAGACCAACCATTGTCTATCATGTGTAACATGTGTTGGTTCATCGTTAAAATTAGTCGGATGACTCTTAATTATATTTAAGTCAATTATCAATTATGGTTGGACAAGATTCTAGCTTATTCTAGACCCTGAATAGATGTTGCCCCAAGCAGCCAAAAACGTCAAATACGGCAAATAAAAAGATCGATGAGAAACAAATTAAAATATATTGACTTAGTAACCGTGTTCAAAGACCTTGACAAACGAAAACAAAGAATTTAGTAAATATGCAAGAAACAGACTATATGTATTTCAAGCTGCATTAAACTTGGAACATATATATAAGAGCACACAAGTTAGAAATAGTGCTTGTATATTCAGATTTCTTTGAAGTATCCATCCTCCCTAACGATGTATAAATTATATATGTTTTCTATTAAATCCACTTTGTCTTTATCAAAAACCACAACGATTTGCTTCTTATCTCAACGAAGAAAATCTCGTAGTTGTAATGGGAAACTGAAACCAATTGAGTGGTCTCATATTGGCATTACGCAAATTATACCTTTGTATGATTTGCAAAGATACTTTTCTTTGCTCACCAACTTTTTTTAGCAATTCGATATCACAACTACTACTATAAATACCATGTTTATAGATTAACGAAAATGCACATGATAAGCCATTTCAAGTATATACAAGGAAGAAGAGGAGTGAGGCTACAACACGTGTGGAGTAGAAGTAATATATGTGCGAGACTAAAATGTGATGTTGTATATAAATGTGGAAAATAGAAAAAAATAGTTTTCATGTTTGTTGTGAGGAAACTGAGTCGCATGTGACTTCTGAGGGAGACGGTTATGATCTAGCTGCGTCTAGAGGTCTCTCTGGTTCTACACTTGTATCAGATTGTTTTCAGAAAATAAAGGAGTGATTCTTTTCTTATCAATTGGTGCGCTTGTGTGCTAGATCGAGTCTTCGCATGAGATTAGGGTTTGCGAATTTGGGGAATCAATCAATTTCGAGCAATTGAACAAGTCTTAACGTCGGTGAAGGAGTTATCAACCGAGGAGCAGGCTTCAATTGAGTTTTACGAGCAGCTTTCGCAAATGAAGACGAAGATGCGAACTTTGGATCTACAAGCGAAGGATCAATTTGAGTCGCTAGATTCCAGAATCGTAGCGCAAGATCAGATGTTGAAGGAGATTAGCAAAAAACTAGATGATAAATGGCTTGAGTTTGCTGCGTAACCAAGAACCTTCGACTCGGTCTTTCTACAGATGGGATGAATCCTTTTGCTATTCAAAATACCAAGTACAGTGTGTGGCCAGTGTTGTTGGTGAACTACAACATGCATCCAAATTTGTGTATGAAGGCTGAGAATATCATGTTGACTATGTTGATCCCTGGTCCAACAGCTCCGAGTAACAACATTGATGTTTATCTAGCTCATTTGATAGATGATTTGAAGGATTTGTGGAATGAGTGTTTTGAGGTCTATGATTCATATCTGAAAGAGCATTTCACACTTAGAGCTTTGTTATTGTGGACTATCAGTGACTATCCAGCCTTAGGGACATTGTCTGGCTGTAAAGTGAAGGGTAAGCAAGCGTGTAATGTTTGTGGAAAGGGTACACCTGCTAGGTGGTTGAAGTTTAGTCGTAAGTATGTATATATGGGAAATAGGAGACGACTCAGACCTGGACATCCTTACAGACGCAGAAAAGGATGGTTTGACAACACGGTTGAGGAAGGGACTGCGAATAGGATTCAAACAGGTCATGAAAATTTTGAGACACTTAAGGATTTCAGGAATGATTTTGGAAGACCCTTGGATAAGGAAACTAAAAGGAAGAGAAAGATGTTAGCAGATGAGGAGATTTCAGAGGAAGAGTGTGAAGAAACTTATGATCAGTGGCGATGGAAGAGGCGGTCAATTTTATTTGACTTACCTTATTAGAAGGTAATAGTTTATATTTTATTAATTTGTAAGGTCAATTAACATCACAGTAGTTTGTAAACTTTGATTTTTTTGTCTTTTCATGTGTTAGGAATTGCCGGTGCGACACAACATTGATGTTATGCACGTAGAAAAGAATGTGTCGGATGCTTTATTATCTACATTGATGCAAATGGCCTGAAAGCAAAAAAAGACTTGGAAGATATTGGGATTCAAAAACACTTACATTTAGAAGTACGGGGTAAGAAAACGTACTTGCCTCCTACAGCTTAATGGTTGTCTAAGGCAGAAAAAAAAAGATTTTGTGAGCGGTTGGCTAAATTCAGAGGCCCTGATGGCTATTGCAGAAATATTGCCAATTCTGTTTCAATCAACCCTCCTATGATTGGTAGTTTAAAGTCCCATGTACTCATCCAAAATTTTGTTACCTGCTGCATTGAGAGGATTGCTTCCAAGAGGACCTCGGGTGGCGGTAACTCGATTATGTAACTTCTTCAACAGATTGTGCCAGCGTACCATTGATCCTGAGAAGCTGCTCTCATTGGAATCTGAGATTGTGGAGACGATGTGCCAACTGGAGCGGTATTTTCCTCCATCACTTTTTGATATCATGTTCCATCTCCCTATACATCTAGCAAGAGAAGCACGTTTAGGAGGACCTGTACACTTTCGTTGGATGTATCCTTTCGAGAGGTTAAGTTCTATCTATTGTAATTCGTCTAAATATATAAATGTGTTAGGTTTGGGATACTGATATTACATTGTGCAGGTACATGAAAATACTCAAGGCATATGTTAAAAATTATGCAAGGCCAGAAGCATGTATGGCTGAGGGATACTTGGCTGGAGAACGTATAGCATTATGTTTGGAGTTAAAAAAATCAGTACATGTTCATGAAGCAGTAAGCCGTAATGAAGATATTGAGACAGATGGACTTGTTGTCGAAGGCTGATCGCTACAGAAGGGCAGAGAGGTGACCCTTTCAGATAGAGAGAGAGAGGTAGCACATCGATATGTTTTGATGAACTTGGCAATTATGGATCCTTATGTACAGTAAGTTAAAACATCCCCTGTCAATTAGCTGCAACTTTACTTATCTTGCATATCATATACATTGTTTTGCTCTGCTGAAGTAGGATGCATTTAGAAGAATTGCAAGCTAAGGATGTTCGATGCGCTAGAAGTGAAACTGTTTTATGGAAATATCATACTGGCCAGTTTACATAATGGATTAAGAAAAAGGTTTGTACACATCCATTTATATGTTAAGTAGTCTTTAGTTTCAAATCAGTCACTTACATTTTTATATTCTTATTAATTAGATTCCTTCTAACTCGAAAGATCATTCGAAGAAGTTGAGGTGGTTAGCATTTGGACCGAGATATATTGCACAAGCTCATAAAGGTTTTGTCATTAATGGGCATCGCTTTCACACTGATGATGTTAAGCGGAAGACTCAAAATTCTGGAGTGACATATGAAGCTTTCAACATGTGTAGATTTTCTGCACGCGATAATAGACAGATGGCTGACATAGTTACATACTATGGTGTGATTAAGGAGATAATTCTTATGGACTACCATATGTTCACAATTCCATTATTCAAATGCAATTGGGCCAACATAGGATATGGTGTGAAAGAAGAAGATGGATTCACGCTCGTTAACCTTCATATGAACCAAACAGCATATCTCTGAGATCCATACATTCTCCCATCACAAGCAAAACAAGTCTTTTACTCTAGAGAAGAGGACTCATCTTTGTGGTATGTCGTAATGAGAGCACCACCAAGGGGCTATCACGAGTTGGAGACAGTAGAGGACTTTGTTGGTACACCTTCATCAGTCCAGATTCCTGATGATTTGGATAATCAATCTTCTGATGATGAGAGTTTTTTTTGCTAGGGATGATTGTGATGGGATTATAGTGGCAGAATAATATGTCCATGTTGAATTAGGTTTGAACAACTGTGATTTGTAGCTAATTTAACTTTTTGGTTGGTGGTCTAGGATAAAAAATGGTGAGGTCAAGAGGAGGAATAGTCCGTCGAAGTGCACGTCAGCAAGGTTTGGAGCCCAGGTCTCCCCTAGATACGAAAAAACTAATAAACAGAGGAAACAAAAGAATCTGGCTGTTAAATTGGGTGACATTGATGGTGTTGAGAATCAAGAAGTTGCTATTACAGAAATTGATCCAAAAGAATCTGTTGAGAAACCAAATGGTGGGGTTCCAGACCAAAACGTCGCTGAAGTTGATGGTTGGGTTCCAGAACAAAATCCTGAGGAACTCAATAGTGGGGTTCTAGAACACACTGTTGAGGAAGTAAATTCTCAATTACCAGATAGTGGGGTTGCAGAACAAACTGTGGAGGATAATCCTTCTCAATTACCAGATGGTATACTTCCAGAAGATCAACCTAGGTTCTCAGATGGAACTGAGAATAGGGAGCAAGGATCTCATAATTTTATTAATGAAGAAGTACAAACACCGCAGATAGGTGTAAAAGAAAAGAAGAAAAGAGGACCAACCAAGATGCGTAAAGTGGCGAAGGATCCTAAGGACAAAGTAGATGTGATATTCAGTGAGCTTGGTGAGCACTATGGACAAGGTTCAGTAACACTATCATCTTTTCTTGGTGCTCTTGTCTGGGAACATGTTCTGGTAGTACTTGATGATTGGAGGAAAGTCGATAAGCAGACGAATGATACATTATGAGAAGCAGTTCAGGTTTACTCTATTCTACTATATTTAATAAACTCATTCTCAATTATCTTGTTTAACTTTTGCAAATATGTTTTTGTTATAGGCGCGATTTAATTTAGGAGAAGGGTGGCAGAAAAATGTTGTTTTAAAGCAGATGGGTGGTATTTGGAGGAGTGGAAAGTCTAAGCTGTTAAACCAAGTTCGAGATGCAAAGAGTAGTACATAGAGGAATTCATTAAAACCAAGCAACATCTCATCTATTGCAACTTGGAACTCTTGGATTAAGAGTAGGAGTACAGCAGCTTTTAAGGTTGAATATGTTTAAATTTATTTGAGGATGTTCATATTTCTGTTCTGTAATTTAATTAACCTCACCAAATTGATGTAGGAAAAAAAGCAACAAGTTTAGGAAAATGAGGAAGAAACAGATTTCTCACACCACTAGTCGCCAAGGAATGTTTAGACTAGGTCAAAAAAATGGTCAGTATCTCTCTTTCTTGTATATTTCCTACAAGTTATATTATGAGTTCCATAATACTGATAAATACTATGATTTGCTTATAGAAAAAAAAATAGTGTAGACCCTAGAACGGTCACTAGAAGTAAGATCTGGATTGCAGGACACACACATGCCGATGGCAGACCTGTGAAGCCTGAGTTTGCTGACACTATTGTAAGAATCGTACATAATTCCTGTTAAGTAACTAGTCTTCTCTAGAGTTTTTTGACCAATCTACATGAATTGCATTTGTTCAGGAACAAATCAAATCACTTAATAGTCAAATGGACTCAACAAGCGGTTCTTTTAATATTAAAGAGGATGCTGTGAGTAAAGTATTGGGAATTGACAAACCTGGACGCGTCAAAGGGATGGGCAGAGGGGTTACTGCTACCAAGCTAGCAGACCTTCATGCCAGAGATTCCAAAATTGAAGAATTGCAAAGCGAGGTTCAGGACTTGAAGAATATGGTCCAGGAATTAGCTGACAAGAAAAGTGGTGGTAATGTTGCTTCCCAATCTGAGGATAGTAATTTTAACAGAGGAGTTAGGTGTCAGATCCTGGATTGGGTTGCCGAAACAGATATTGTCGTTGGTGAAGGAGAGTTTTGCTCTGCTGAACCTCAAGGATTGGCGGAATTCCATTAGGTCCTAACATGGCAGCTGTAATCATCAAGTCTGTACTTGTCCCAGAAGCATGTATTTGGAGTCCTACGACATATGTATTTTCCCTTCCAGAAGCTGTATGAGCAAAAATAGCATGGCCAGCTCATAAGTGATATTGGACAATGAAGATGTCTCTCATCAAACTGAAGGCTCTAAGGTAAATTTTATTAACCATTTGGGATATTTTAGGATGTCCCAGCAGTTGTTTCATGACTAACCATACACACGATAACTGTAGGGTCCTACAACAGATGACCAAGTTGCTAGATGCAAAATCTTGGGTTTATTTAAAGATGAAATTATTAATGAGGGTGTTGTGTTGTCGACTGATCAAAACGAAATGGTGGATAATACTCGTATATGTCAAAATGCGGTTGTTTTGCAAGTTGAAAGTGTTATTAACCCTAATGCTTATTTGTGGAGACCAAGTTCCGAAATATATTTGATGGGTGAAGCACTGAATGTGAAAATCGCATGGCCAATCCAAAGAATAGACTACATACATGCACCAGAAGAAATACAAAGAAAGTCTACTCAGGTATGATACTCTTTTTGGATACATTATTGTGTTAGAGTTTTGATTTTGCTGTGATGGATGTTTAATAGTAGTTTTGATGTTTTTGGGTGCTATAGAGTGCTACAAGTACCAACACCAGTACTAGAAAAGATGCAAAGAAGAAGTGCATCTTGTCAGAGTGTAATAACTCTGGACGCAGAGTAGCAGAAGGCGGAGTGTGTTCTACTGATCCTACAGATGTTGTCCATCACGTCCCATTAGGTCTGAATGCCAGCAAGGTCTGGGTAGAAGTTTCGAAGATTGGTACTGCAAGTGTATGGAGACCAAATTCAGAAATCCAATACATTTCTGATGCAATCGGCTCAATAGTAGCATGGCCAAATGATAAACTCCTTTTTGAGTGATTCGTTTTAGGCTATCAGTTTAATTAGCTGCAACTTTGTAACATCCACCCACAAAAAAGTACTCCTTCTCGAGTTAGACGTTTTAGGCTAAGTACTTGCTGTAAAAAACGAGATAATTAAGCATGTATCTTCCATCTTCATGTGTTTAATATTTTAAAAGGTATTTCTCTTTTTAATACTAGTACTATGCTCATGAATAACATATTAATGAATTCCAAATTTTATAAATGATATAACCGATCAATAACAAAAATTGAAAAATAAACGTCAATGCTAATTATAACAAATTAAAAACAAATATAAAGATGTAAAAAGTTCATATTTTATAGCTAAGTATATTTGTTACATAATATTTAACTACATATATATAACTAATCAATATATTTGTTTTATTTTTCAAATAATAAAATATTTTTGTGAAATAGTGAATCCTAAACCCTAAACCCTAAACATATATTTGGTTTAGGGTTTAGGATTCAATATTCATTATTTGAAAAATAAAACAAATATATTAAATAGTTAAATATATATATATATATATTTAAAAAATATATATATTTAAATATATATATATATAAATAGTTAAATATATATATATATATAGATATTTCCAAAGTTTAAACTCTATACCCTAAAACTCTATACCATAAACCTTTTAGGGTATAGATTTTATGGTTTAAGATTTACCTATGAAAATATTTTATTATTTACACAATAAAATAATTATATAATTAAATTAGTTACAAAATATAAGAAATATATAATAACCTAAATAAGTTTAAATTTCTATATTTAGAATATAGAAATTAGTTGTAATATTTGGTAAGAGCTGAAGAATATTTATTCTTTTATCAATAGTTTTAATATTAAAATAAATTGAATCAAAATAAAGATCTTATTGATACTTATCTAAGACTAACTATAACACATTTTTATTTCATAATAGTAATATATACATTTTAATTTAAGAAATATATGATTAAAATGCAAAAAGAAAAATAGTTAACACAGAGCCAATAGAAATAGATCATCGGGATTGATGACATGGCGTTTAGTCTCACCATAAGATCAAATTAGTGCCCTCTAATCTAACCCTTCAATTATTTTGAGCTTTCTTTAACATCTCCGTGTCATTTCTTTTGTTCTCACCGTAAGATGCGACGACTTTTGCTCTTCTCTTCTATTTCATCACGGTGTGACGACACCGATCGACTTCCACCGACTGAGATATAGATGCAACGACTTTTGCTCTTCTCTTCCATCATGGTGTGACGACACCGATCGATTTCCACCGTCTGAGATGGAGATGCGACTCTTGCTCCTCTCTACCGTCGGATTTACTTCCATAATCGACGAGAGGTTATGGTTCAAGTTTTACTCTTTCTTTTACTCATCGACGAAAGATTATGGTTTCCAATTTTAACTCTTTCTAATTTTACTCATCGACGAGAGATTATGTTTTATTCAGGCAATTGCAGTTCCGAAAGGATATCGCTGTTCACTTTGTTGTTCATATGACTGAAAACAAAAAATAGGTTAGAACACTTTGTTGTTTGTTTGTCCATTAATTATGATGGTCATATTATAATATATATATGTTCTTATTTGTGTTTGGTTGCTTTTGATGTTCTTAGGTGTTCTTCCAGAAGAAGAAGAAGAAGTCAAAAAATGAGAAGTGGTATTAATTTTTAGGCTTTGTTACAACAAAAGTGTAACAAAAGGTTTAGGGAATTGTTCTCTTGTGTTATTACTCTATCCCATAGGATATAACATATATATAATAATAATACAATTTTAGGGTTTTAGGTTGTTTTATTAATGGGTCGATAATGGGCATCCATACAATATAGAATATTCATAACACTCTTCCTTGGATGATCATTATAAAAATGTAGTTCTAAATGCGCATGTGAGATGCTACCTCATTAAAAACCTTACCAGGAAAATCCAGTGGGAAAAACCATGATTAAGGAGAAAAAAGTGCAGCGTGTTTTTACTCCCCCTTTTGAGTACATCATTTGCAATCTTCGAGATGACCGATCCAATATGATGAAGTAGCTTCTTACAAGTAGTGGTTGGAAATGCCTTGGTAAATGGTTTGCCAAATCTTTAGTTGAACAAATCTGTAGTAAATGTGTATTGCCATTCTTCTATTGGTCATAGGTCTCACAAGTGACTCATCTTTACTATTATCTTTGTTTCTCACAATATCATCATTGTATTGCAAAGATTTTGAAGATGATAGTCTTTCACCATCGGAATCATAATATTCCTCTTAAGGTGTTTATCTTTCGCGTGTTTTTTTGTTGTCTCGTTAAAAACTTTTCATGGAAAAACCCAGTGGGATAAAACCATGATAAGGGAAAAAAAAAGTACAACTACGCACATAATCATATTTCTCCCCCTGAAAGCCTCATCTTCAGGTTATACATTATGATAATATATATCATACTTTCTGAATTGCTATAAACAGCGCTTTCAGGTACAAACTCATATGATCATCATATATTTTCCTGGGTCCATTGAACTTCAAGTCATTTGAACCCCTTTCATATAGAAGATCTATTTGAACTTAAGCCCAAATATTCTATTAGATACAATCTTCCAAACAATCTTATACATAAGAGTTATTCATAATCTCCTTGTAAAACTTTCTCTTTCTACTCTTCTTATTAGTATGGTACTACAAGACCATTTTTCTATGTAAGATAATGTAAGCATCTTGAGGTAACATCTCATTCATCATATGTCAAATCTATAAACTCAAGAAATTTCATGAAAGATCTGACCTTATTCAATCCGATTTCTCCATCTTTCAGGAGTAATATTTCATCATTGATTGTTTCTATCAGAGATCAGATAATAATTTCATCATCAACATATTTTGCATTTGTTCTTGTATCTTTCTTCTAACAAGAACCACTTGTAATTGCAGAAGAGACAAGAGACACATACAACTTTTCTTATAACGAGGTTCAGCGAATGCCTACGTCCTCAAACTTTTTTGAAAATACTTCTTGAACATAATTACAACATTTGTTCAATCTCGGATTTACACAACTCTAAGATCTTCTCTTAGCTTGTTCCCGATCTATTTTCAACCAACTACGAGATCACTAAAATCAACAATAATGATCTACACACAGGATTCTCTCATAGAGATAAACTTTCACCCTTTTCTCTCTAAAAGGTGTCAAAAGTCTACAAAACTTTTTCTCGATTTTACAATGTTCTCGAGAACTATCAAATATTGCTTCTAGCAATATGATCACTTTAAGGAAAACTTCTGATAGTTTGAAAACTTTCTCACTAGACTGAATCAAGTCTTACTCTTATTGTTAAAACTCATAAGGAATCTAAAATAGTTGTTTCTAGCAAATGAGAGTACATCTCTCATAAGTATTTTCTGAGAATCTTTGTACTACTACACGTACTGAATTTCTCATACAGATCCACTTATGTTCCCCTCATTTTACACTTTCAAGTGTAACGACTACAAGTCCAAATATTATCTCTTCAAAAGATTTGAACTATTTCATAGCTATTTCTTTTAATGATTAACCAATCATTCTTTGTGTACACTTTTCAAGAAAACTTTTTCTATTAACCGCTGTTTATGATTCTCGATTTTCATCAATAACATTATCAACTGCAACACTGCATGCAAACATATTACGACGTCGATTTGTTTATTGGTTCCTTTTCATTATAGACATCAACTTGTTGAGATTTCTTTCTATTATGATTCTCAGGTATCTGAATCTTTTTCTTACTCATGTCTACATCTCTTTTAGAGATTTTCATAACTCTTTGCTTTCTCGTGAAACGATGATTAAACTATACAAATCATATATGGTGGAGTTAAAACAACAACATGTCAACATGAGCATGTGTCGATCAATAACAAAACATGGTTTGTGAGAACAAATTAATTATTAAACTATTATGATGGGATCTTATATACAACATGATAAACCAATTTGATAGATGTCAAATATATCAATTAAAAAAATACAGATCGATTAAAAGGGTAAACCATGTGTCATGACCATGATATAAGTTCATCAAACCAAACAGTAAAGCTTGACAATACCATTATGAATTATGATTCAAGCAGATCGTAGGAATAAATAATAACACACAATCCGTAGCATGAACCGATCATGACCAAATTATAAATCATGTGACGGTAATATAAATTTAGATGCATGAGTCAAATCGTCATAAGTATAACTCAAACATAAATTACAAATACTTATCTGATTGATAACAAAGACAGATTGGTTCTAGAAGAAAGTCTGTCGGTGACGTCTGCTCAATGCCTCAATGTCTCGGCAGTTTAGGTTTTTTTTTTTTTTTTTAGACTGTTAGAATTAGAGCGTGCTGATAATGTGTTATAACAAAAGATTTATAGAATTGTTCTCTTGTGTTATTACTCTATCCCATAAGATATAACATGATATAACTTTAGAGTTTTAGGTTGTTCTACTAATAGACCGATAATGACATGGTATTGAATATTCATAACAGGCTTTAGAATTTGGGATCATGTAACTAATACTTTTTAATGGATTTTCGATTTCATGTTGTATATGTTGGGTTTCGAATTATCTTTTTGTTGGACTAATAGGCCTCTTTTTAGTGTAAAAAGTGAATCCGTATACCCAAACAATGAAATCTTATTTTTGTAATAATTTTCCCTAAATTACAATTTAATAAAAAAGCATAAAAAATAAATTCAAAATACGATCAAATCTGGTAATCAATTGCATTTTGTCAATGTTATAATAGAATAGGATACTGCTACAAAAAAAACGTACTAGATAATATAACTGCTATTGATAATTTCAGTATAATAACATACGCAACATGCGCTATTAAAAAAAAAAAAAAAACGCTGCGCATAAAATTAGAAAAATAACATATTTGTACAACGCTGTTAATAAAATTGCTATATCTGAAGTTAATTTGGCGTATTGCTTCACATGCTTCCTCGTTTTGGGTGAAGTGGATAGATTAAAATCTTCTTCGCAATGGCTCCTTTTGGGCTGTACCGGCTCATACCACTCTTGGGTCGTGGATGTGGCGTAAGCTGCTAAAGTATCGAGAGAGAGCAAAGCCTTTTTGTAAGTCGGAAGTACGTGGATGTTTTTGATTTGGGTGTTGCTCAACAAGCTACGGTTGCAGAAGCCTGGGCTCATCGGCGACGGCGACGTCACCATCTTGACATTCTCAACTCCGTTGAGGAGGCTTTGGTCCGTTCATCGCAACACGGTGTTGAGGGGGATGACAGAGTTCTTTGGCGAGGTACGAATGATGTTTTCAGGTCCAGGTTTTCAACGAAACAAACCTGGAACCTCCTTCGTGTAGCCTCCAACAGAGTGACTTGGTATGAGGGTGTCTGGTTCACCCATAACACACCTAAATATTCTTTCTGTGTTTAGTTGGCTGTTTGGGATCGATTGTCAACTGGCGACCGTATGCTTCAATGGAATCGTCGAGCAGTTTCGGATTGTCCTCTCTGCAACATCACGCTTGAATCCCGTAATCATCTGTTTTTCCAGTGTAGCTATGCCTCGGAGGTTTGGGGAGACTTGGCAAAGAATATCTATGGACGAAGGTACACTACGTATTGGCCTACTCTTATCACCTGTGTTTCGACCCCATGGTCGGACACGGTGCATTGGTTTCTAGCGCGATACCTACTCCAAGCTACGGTGCATACCCTCTGGCGAGAGCGTAATGCACGCAAGCACGGTCAGGCTCCGACACCGGCGTCCACTCTAATCACCATTCTTGACAAACAAATGCGGCATCGGCTATTGGCTATCTCTGCAATGGGGGATCGTCGATACGAGAGTGGTCTTCAGGCTTGGTTTGCTTCAAGGGAACTAGGCTAAAATTGTAGTAGTTTTTCTATAAAAACTAATTTTTCTTTGAGTCTAATTTAATATTATATTCAAAATTTTTTTTGCTATATCTAACTATTTTAATAGCATATATATAACGCTATCAAATAAATAACAATGGCAAAAGCAAAAACGGTATAATTACTAGTTTGACCTACCGTCGCCGGCGATGTCAAAGCGTTTGTCAAACTTTTTTTTTTCAATTATTGGGCCACAATTGGCCGGCCCATTAGCCAAATTCCTACATTCGTAGGAAGCGGGACTTGATTCCTGGTGAGATGGTGCCTTATACAAATGGACTCTTCTCCTACCACTGTACTAAGGTCACTTCACGCTGTCAAACTTTTGAATAGCGTTTTTTACGCGTTGTTAATACCCCGATTTTCTGTAGTGTTGTCGGATCCCACACTCAATGATTTTATTGGTCAAAGAAATTGAATATCTTGAGAATAACAAAAACTGAAGTTACTTTAAATAAAAAATAAAATATATGAATATATAAATATAAATTGCTTAAGAAATGTATTGTATAAATATTCAAAAAGTTCCCTCCTGAGGTGTACAAAATTTTGTATTTATACTAAAACAAGCAATTATTTAGGCATTCAATTATATAATTTTTCATTAATGCATTCGTGCATTTACTTTATAACGTTCGGAATTCAAATTGACTAGATCTTCCTTGGTCCCCATCTCTCAAGGCCCATCTCGGAACTCTTTTGCCTTGTTCACTTCATCTTCACGAGCTCTCCAGAACTCGCTGACACTCCCGAACACTTCATATTTCTCTAAGCTGGGCCATCTTGTTTCTCGGGCTTTTCTTCCTCTGGCACCTCGGGTGATCACACGTGTTATTCCTCTTTTGGTAATAAAATTTGACAGAGGATCCATGTATGTTAGTGGGGAATCTGGGCCCAACAATCATACAAGGGCTGATTTTCTTGGAATGACTAGTAAAAAATAGTCTTATGTGACATGGAATGAAGGTGATATTGAAGTTTCAATAATTTAGTATCTTACTTGGGTACTATAGAAGAGGAAGAAAATGGATTTATCTTGAGTACCCAAACTAATGAGAGTCTGCTTTGACATTGGAAAATAGACTAATGCTCTGATCAAAGAGTTATCGCTAATCAATGAGAAAAGGAGCTTGTTGAATAAAGCCCGTATTCTAGAAAGAGATAGAAAACTAGTCAATCAGGTTTGGACTTAAGAATAAGATTTCTATTGTCAAGTTGCCTACACAGCTGAGCCAGAACAGAAGTCAGGAAAGAAGATTTGGTATTTTTACAAGAGAATCTACAAAACTCTAAGGAAGATTCATGTGGTCATTACTTTTGGAGATGGGGCAAAAGGTAAAAAGAGAAAGGCAAATATATCACTAGCGAAGAGATCACTTACCGAACTCTAAAATGTTTATACGGTCGATGGATTGAGAGCTAACATGATTAATTTAAATCAATTTCATGAAGAAGGATTGGTTGTTCCTTTCATCAAGGAAGACTAGAAATTTCGTGTGAAAATTGAAATTCATCGCTCTGAAAAGAACTACTACATATTGAAAATACAAACTCTATCTTAGCGTTGTCGTAGAGAATGAAGTTGAACTTTCGCATTGCAAGTTAGGAGATCTGATTGTTCGGACAATGTTAAAACTTGAAAATCATGATATCGTCCGAGGAATATTAATGTTAAGACTAGTTACAAATTTTGTGTGTGTCCAAAGGGAAGTAGGTTTGTTATTATAACCAAAATTTCTCTAGAACTGGTACTGGTTCATATGAATCTGATGATAATAATAACCTTCATAATATATGTACTTGATACGGTGTTATGGTCTTATTAGTTGGTTATTAGGATTTCTTTTTATATATTATTATATTAGGTTTTGGTATTTTAAATTATTTAAATTAGAATAAGTTGTTTATAAGAGTTCTCTACGAAAGGAGACTGAAAACATCAGAGGGAAGCCTCCAATAATTAACCTAATTCTCTAGAAAGAGACTTGGTTTAAAAGAAATGTTTGGCTTAAATCTTTCGTTCTAGTTTCAATCACAGCTCCAGTTACTAGATGAAAGGTAGCTCATAACATCTTGGTATTTGTGACACTACGGTTTGCGGAAAGGTTTAAAAGAATTGATTTGGTCACTTATGTCATCAAAGTGCACTTATTATTTCCTTCAAGGGTCCTCCAGAGTTAAGCGTGCTTGAGCTGGAGTAGTCTTAGGATGGATGACTTTCCGCGAAGTGATTTTCGGAACTGTGCGAGTGAGAAAAAAAACACTGTGAAGGATCATGTGCTGATTTGTAGAGAAGATAAACAATTCTTTAAAGCCTCCCAAACGTATCAAACCGACCGTCGGATATGGATGGACTCACGGATCTAGTGAGAAGACATGAGGCCCATTAAGGAAGGTGCACCCATGGAATGGAAGTTGAAATAGGGCTCACTAAGAGGTGGCGGTCGAGGCGTTATAAGTGGTAATATAGCCAAACACAGACGAGTGTGGAGTCGAGTGGACTCACACCCTTTTTGCGATCTATTAGTGGGGGTGAATTGTGACACTTTGGTTTGTAGAGAGGGTAAAAGAATCGATTTGGCCACCTATGTCACTAAGGTGCACTTATCTTTTCGGTCAAAGGTCCTGGGAGAAATCAAGATTTAAGCGTGTTTAAGCGGGAGTAGTCTCAGGATGGGTAAACTTCCGAGAAGTGATTGTCGAAACTGTACGGGTGAGGACAAAACACTAGGAAAAATCATGTGGTGACTTGAAGGGATGCTAAACAAGTCTTTAAAGCCTCCCAAACATAGCAAAATGACCGTTGGATATGGATCGGCTCACGGGCCTCATGAGAGAACGTGAGGTCCATTAAGAAAGGTGGGCTCATGGACTAAAAGTAGAAATGGGGCCCACATTGATGTGGTTGTCGGGGAGTTACAGTATCAGAGTCGCTTTCTGATCCGATGGGAGAAGAGCCAATAACAATTTCTCAATTTGAGAAATTATTTAAGGAGGCAATCAAAGAGATTACCGAGGGTTTGAAGTAGCTAAAGGAGATTGTGGTAGAGCTCCAAGAGAGGGTAACTAGAGAGGAGGAGGCCTTGTAGACGACGATGGCTTCACAACGAGAGGGACTTCAACAAACAAAGGTGTTGGTGGAAGAGTTTCGTGAAAGGAGAAGTTAGAAGCAGCCCTAGCTGCTGAGAAGGAAGAGAACTCCAACAGATCTCAAGCCCTTTATGCGGCTGTAGGTCAGGATGAGATGGTGGAGAAAGAAACAACTTTCGTATCTAAGGTGAAGCAAGATATCAGTGCAGCTCTTATCGACGGATGCAGAACAGGTGGTCCATGGTCAAAACGCTTGATGGGAAGGGAAAGAGGCCATCGAGTGACTGATGGAGGTGGAGAGTGGGCTGTGCGGAAGATTGGAGATGATATGGCCTGTGAGGCAGCAAGTTACCGAACAGGAGATATCAGATGCAAAAGAAAATTGATTCGATGAGAAGTTTGGTGGAGAAAAGAGAAAGTGGTGGCAAAGAGACCGAGAAGGTTATGGTGTCACCATCTAAGATGGAGTTTCCACTCTATGATGGTACAACTAATGCGGTGGAATGATTACAAAAATGTGAAGATTATTTGAGGATCAGAGAGTGTTCAATGATGATGCAAGAGTACGTCAAGCTACTTTGTACTAACTCGAGAAGTGTATCATTGGAACAACAATCTGCGGAGGCTGACTAAACATAGGCTTGGATGGACCGAGTTTAAACGAATATGCAAAAGTAGGTATGGGCGAACAGATGCGGTGAATCTCGTGGGAGAGTTATGTAATATGCGACAGGGTCAAGCTTCCTTGTATGTAACGTTAGAAGTGGAATACCTTCAGCATGTAACGTTCTTCGAAGCTATGGAGTATGCATGGGATAATGAATACAAGATTGAGGGCGATAAACATATTCGAACGCTTGGGGGGCACTTTGTGCCACCAACTCGATATTCAACTTTGTCAACTAGGTCAACATTGACAGGAAATGGTGGGAGCCAAAGCGGTAAAGACAAGGAAGCTCTTTTACCTCAAGAAACAGAAGTGAAACAAGCTCCTCAACAAACTCTTTCTAAAGAAATTGGCGAACGCAAAGATGGCGGAACGACGTGCAAAAGGTCTCTGCTTCAACTGTGATGAAATCTTCATAAGAAAGCATGTTTGAAAACCGGTCTTTTTTCAAATCACGGTAGTCAATGATGGGGCTAATCAAGAGGATGAACCAATTGAAGATAAGGACATGGTGGAAGATGTGAGACGGCACAGAGCAGCTGCAAGGAGCACACCATGAGCTGAAACTTGAGGACAACCTTCAAATCGACGTGCTATAGTCTTATTAGTTGGTTATTAGAATTTTCTTTTATTATTAGATTAAATTTTGGTATTTTAACTTATTTAAATTGGTATAAGTCGGTTGTAAGAGTTCTCTATAAAAGGAGACTCAAAACATCAATAAGAGGGAGGCCTCTAATAATTAGCCTAATTCTATTCTCTAGAAAGAAGCTTGGATTAAAGGGAAGGTTTAGCTTAAATTTTTTGTTTTAGGTTTGAGAAACCACATTGTTTTGTTATTAACGGATTTTCGTTAACAGCTAATTAATAACGGATTCTCGTTACAGTTACCAATATACTAAAACTACAATGGTATAAATGCAGATTCTTTCCAATATACTGTTTTAATGTAAAAGAAACTCAAATAGCTTCAGTAATCTGTAGCAACTTTTAATATAACTTTTTCTTATTCAGTTTTCCATATTCTTTTTTTGTTCTTGTAAACGAAAACCCCGAAATGGTAACTGTACAAAGTGGGTCAGAGCCATTGTAACTAAATTTGTATGTACAAAGAAGTCCATTGATTTCTTCCTTCTTGGACAAGAAAACCATAAAGCTTATGTAACCATGCAACCGAACCAGTTAAGTTCTCAGTCGGTGATGTCGAAGTATCTTGGGTTTTCTGGATAATGGTACTCCACATTCAACTGCAACACAAAGACAAGTAATGGTTTTATGTATCACTTACGATAAGACTCAACTAGATTTAGCTATTTGCAAAACAAAGTTCAAGACTCAAAAACACAAATCTCGTACGTACCTTTCCTTCATCAGAATCTGTGTGGCGTTGAGGAAACACAACTCTCAAATCATTGTACAGATAGAATCTCCTCTTCCCATCTGAATCCAAGTTTTTATTTTGTCCTGTAGTTTCGGTTTCATCAGATTTCTTTGAAGCTTTCTTTGGTAATGGGCAAAGAAATCTCAGATGAAGAGCGTAGCGTAGAGCACCAGAACCACCATTACATTCTTTAGACAACTTTATACAGCTTTTTTCACTTTCATGTAACTCATCAAATTTTCCATCTCCTTCCANCCAATGCAAAATTAATAGCACCAAAAGAAAAAAAAAAGAGAGAAAGGGGATACCAGTTGAATCCGGCCCTTCATAGGGATCCGCAGTTGGCTCTTCGAACTCTGACAGTCAGAGTTCACTTGACTTGTTTTCATTTTCTGGCCCCATAATTTGTTCAATATAGATCCTCCAGCGAGATCTATGGAGGCATAGTATAGCAAGAAGCAATCATCACCAACACTAGTTACTGAGAATGGAAGCTTCTGTGATTTTGGAGAGATGTTTCCCCCAGCAATACTAAGAACGGCAAGAAAACCGTCAATCTTCTGTACATAAAAAGCAGACAGAAGTCACTAATCTAAATTACAAAACAGAAAGCAAAAGAAAACTTTTTTTTACATCTGAGGTTATAGCTTTTGCATAACCAGGATGGTTATAACGATTTTTTCCTTTCAGTTGTTGCATATATAAGATTAAATCTATAGACAGTCGTCTGCTATGAGCCAGTTTTACCAATCCTCAATTTCTAAGGTTACACATATTTCTTTCATGAAATGGGGACGAACACTAGTTAAAGAATGTGACTTTCTAATGACCTATAAAGTGAGTTATCAAAGCATCAACGTTGAAGATGAAAACCTGATTTGTTGGCCCGCATGACAATCTTCCTGTCAATAGTGACTCCTCAAAAGAACCAACTAATGACCTCTGAATGGGGCGTCCACTCAAGCTTCTAACGAACCTTTTACATGGAGATGCCGGAGCTGATTCA
>NC_025688.1:5849350-5859236 GCF_000633955.1 Camelina sativa
GGCTTATTGGACATGCCATACGTTTCATATTGTGGTGAATATAAGCAAACCTCACCTTTGGTGGGTCGGCGGAGGTTTACAGAGTCAAGCAATGGACCATCAGTGAACACCATGGACGAGAGTCTACCACTGTTTGAGGCATTCTTCCGATCCCAGCAACTAGATGAGGTTGTGGTCGTAGGAGTGGTAGAGAGATGTAACATACTAGGGGCATTAGCCTTTTTGTGATCTAAATCGCCAGAGTTGCTGAATCCATTAGACTGAACAGAATAAGTAATTTGTTGGTGGTTACCACAGCTGATATCAAGCAGGTCACCTCTGAATTTTACAGGGAAGAGAGTATTCAGGGGGGAGAGTACTCGTTTCCTGACTAACGTTCCACCAATATCTAGTCCTGTAACTCCACCAGTGGATGATAGAGAGTGATCAACATCGACACTCGTTGGTTTGTTGTCCAGCGAGCTAACTTCGCTTGATGCAAAACCAACTATCCTTCTAGCTCCAGTTAGACTCGAACTAACCTTATTGGCAGCATAACTAGTCGATCCATGAGCACTTGATGAGGTAACAACACGAGTGCCATGGAAACTACACGAATCATCTGTGAACTCCAGAGGCTCCAATGATGTTTTTCTAACAAATTCTCCAATGGAAGAGCAGATACCTTCTTCACTTCCACTGGTAATGCCATCTGAATCATGGGAAGTAGCATACACAGGCAGACTTTGTGAAAGGCTACAACTAGGAGCAGACAAAGCTTCCTGGGATTGTTCACTTGAAGCAGTCTGTGGCAAACCCATAACCAATGCTCAAAGGAATTTTTCAAGTAAAAAGGGAGGTTATGGTCACTTGAGAGATGTCAGTTTCCAAATCTCTACTTGTCTAGAAACTCCGACTACAAACCACCAAATCCTAACAATACAGACTACCTCTCTCTATCTCTAGCAGAAGAATAAATAAAATAAAAAATCTAGAACTATGTATCAGTCACAGGCATCCACAAGTCATGCATTGCTTGACTAGAGACCCGCATACAAGAAACCAAACAATTAACATTAATCCGACATTGGTTTATGGCAGAGCAGTCTGCTGAAGCTACATAAAATGTGAGGGTAACAGGTACAGAGTTCATTGCAGTTACCCTTTTCCTGAAACAAATAATACAGAGAAAGCTAAATCAGTTACATATTCTCAACACAGTAAGCACATAACACCCGAAGTTGTTCTGCTAGACTCAATAGAACACACAAAATGGGCAGAAGTGTTTATCAGGAATGGTCAAACGAAGATATGACTGATTCCAGTTAAAAAAAATAATAAAGAAACAATCAAACATATCAAAATTCGTAAACAAGAGTTTAAATTTTAAGCAAGAAGAAGAGATCAAACAATGCCACTGTACAAGCTATTCCAACAAAATCAGGAACTCGGAAGCAGTAAACTAAAATTCTCATAATTATAAGCTTAGAAAACACACACATCTGCAAGATTTGAGCAATATATATTTAAAAAAAAAAAGATGATCGAACACTCCTACAAAATCTTCCTAACACTCCTACAAAAATTTCCTAAAGAAACAAACCAAGTGATCAAACATATCAGTGATCCAAGATCACAAAAACGAAATGAACCGAAGACCACACGAAATAAGCTTGTGATCAAATCAATCTGATCAACAAATACTTTAAGAAAAAAGAAGGTTTCTCATATATAGGAGAGAAACCATCAAATCCGAAGAAAACACAGCAGCAACTCATCATCAATCATCATAGACAACAACATGGTAAAACTCACAAAACCGATGCAATCACCAAACTCTGATAAATAAAATTTAAAAAAAAAGAAAAAAAAAAAAAAAACACGAAGAACGGCAGATTTAAAGACCCCGTTAGAAGACGCACCGGTGAAGCAATCCGTTCAACAAAACATTTTCAGACGAACAAGTCCAAAATCTGAATCATTCACACAAAAATATTTATTAAACCCTCCTGGTCTGGATCCAAAATTAGAATCAAACGAAGAAAAGGTCAGAGAGAGAGATTCTTAAAAAGGGATGAGCGAAAGAAAGAAAGAAGAAGCAAAGAGGTACCTCTCTCTTCTTCCCTTATCTCTCTTACTTCTGTTTATAAACAAAAGGAAAAAAAAAACAAATCCCAATAAAATTCATCATCGCCATTAACATCGCTCTTTTTTTTTTTTTTTTAATTAAACATTTTTTCAATTTTATCAAAACTCTTTTATGTAACAAAAACATGAATTTTCGTATATTTTTGAATGCATTATTAATTAAAATCATTAATTAATCTATAAAACCTTACCGTTTTTATTCTCTCTTTTTTTTTTACCGTTAATAGTAATAACTCCAACGAACAATAAAAATGGAGAAAACATATAATTTGTTTTTTTTTTCTTTAATGACGAGAGAGACAAGAAAGCTGTTGGGAATTGGGATGATTTTTCTTTTGGTGCCCTTTCACTGTTTTTTTCTTCCAAGTCTTATCCCTTAGTGGGCCATAAAATTAAGGCCCACATACTAGTGGATCAAATAGATTAAGCCCAGCACGTGATCGATCTCACGTGAGAGAGAGAATACGACAGACAGACAGATGATGATCATTGATTTGATGATAATGATTCTTCTCCTCCACCCAAAGCTGAGCCTCTTGTCTCTTGTACAACACATGTCACTGCAGTTTTAGTTTCCTTTTACTAGTTGGAGAGTAGTATATGAAATAAAGGTATATAAAAAAAAAAAAAAAAAGCTGAAAACACTAAATTTTATGCAAAAAATGCTACATTAATGTCGAGACGATATACATTACATACAAGATAAATCATATGAGTGAGAGAGTATGATCGACCTAGAAAGGTCGTGAAGCTTCTTCCATCATTTTCTTCACTCTCGTCAACTTCTCGATTTCTTTCAGAATCTGATAAACCATTCACCATTGTTCGTAAAACTTTTCACATTTGTCATCATAAAAGCCATAATGGGGAAAAAAAAAAAAAAATGAAAGACAACTTGGGACTTACCTCCAAAGCAATGTCTTCAGATGTTACCGCTTCCAAGTCTTCAAATTCCAGCTTTGTGGCTATTTCTGTTTCCAAGTAGCAAAACAGAATCAATCAGTCATACAATAAAAATTGTCAAGAATATTATTTGACTTATATGATTGATAGATCCTTACTGTCAAGGGAAATGGATGCATCTGCTGTTTCGTAACCCTTTCTTGATTTTTCGTAACTCGCTTTTAGTGTGTCAAACAACTGTGTTGTTCATCCATCATATAAGTTAGTTTCTCAGTAATAACATACCAGTAAGTTTAAGCAGTTCAGTTCTTTTAAGCATTTCAGTTCAAAGAAAGTAAAACCTCACGAGAAGATTCCGAGTTGAATGAATCATCATCCCCTTTAGCAGCGATATCCAGAGGAACATCAATCCATATGGAGATTCCGTGTCTTAGAAGTGAACTGTTCAAATGAGAACAGACAAGATTTAAGCAGCATGTGTTTGTCTTCCAAAAGCACGAACTGCTAGAGATAAACACTAGTAAAACTGATATAGAACATACAGATTTTTCAAGCTCTGTACCGCACCATCTCCAGCGCAAACTACAAGCCGGCCCATAGATGATAGCTGCTTCAGCACTTCAGTCTGCAGATATATTAGAGAGTCATCATCGTTAGAAACAATAATGTGGGTCTTCAGATTGGTTTTGACTCAGTATCTTGTAACTGAGATCAATCCTCGATCAGAAACTAGACCAGGGATGCATTTGTACGATTGAAAAATGCAGATCAAAGTAATGAATTTACCTCTGATTCTTGAAAAGCCTTCTCATCAGCTTCCTTTAAAGCTTGAGCAGACACATTTCCACCAGCCGCCTCTGTGATCAAATTATCACTACACAATAAAAAGTACACTAAAAGTTAGGGTAATGCGAAAGGACTTGAGAACATTCAATGAGAAACTATCAAGAGGAGAAGAAGAATAAAGTTGCAACCCTGAGCTACGAAGGCAAAGGACCAAAAAAAGAGAGCTTCGAGCTTAACACTAATGTTCGAATAAAGCTAAGAAACTAGATTCGACAAGTAAGTCACTATACGTATTGTAAACTAGATTTAAACAAAGATAAGTACATATAAGTAACAATGAGAATGCCTGAGATTCTGGAAACTTTCAACAACTATAACGGTTCTAAAAACTATAAAAGAAAAACTGAGGTTCTGATATGATGAACTTATGAGTGCTTTACCTATCAAAGTAGTAATATCGTAACGCCTCAGCCAAAAGCTTCCCCGTGTTCGCTTTAACAGAGTTATTAATCCCTGTTCCAGAGTGTCAAAGGCTCACAACATCAGTGAATGTCCATATGAAGTACACAGTTAGCATAAAAATATTGGGGCCTAGCCAAGTCCACCTTACCAACCAGAAATATCGAAGCTCCTTTGAGCGCAGGGGATATGTCCATAGCTTTCCTCTGAGTTTCAGATGGAAATGGTTTAAGAGCAAAGGTCGTTCTGAAGTATAAAGGAAGTAAAGCTAGTAACATATGTAAGATAGTTCTTATGAAAACTCTAACCTTCACAGCATCTATGGGATCCGAATCAACAACACTGACCCCTATGCAAAAAAACAATAAAATCGAAAAGATAAATTAATTTCATTACTTCGTTTCTCGAGCAGCCATTACTCATTATGCATCAATCTAAGAAAGAATTAGACTAATTCACAGCATCAGCGATCAGACATATCGTCGAACACTTTGTTCACACACATATATGCAATTGAAACTAACGGTTTCGGTAGACTTAGAGGGATCTCCTAAAAAATTCCAGCATTAAGGATTGCAAACTAACCGGTGAAGGCAGATTGATCGGCGAGACACAGAGACGGAGCTATAATAATACGTCTCTGAGAAGAAATGAGTCCAATAGAGGAAGAAGAAGACATCAACGGCTTGACAGAAGTAGTCGGAGCATGAGGATAGGGCAAGGGAAGAAGACGAGGGACAAGTCCAGAGGAAGTTAGAGAAGCAGACGCAGAGATCTCCATTGACGACGACGATATTGGTCTGTCTCTTTAGCTCCTTCTCTAGTCCCAAGATATCCGCCACTCAACTCAACGTGATAATTTTCTTTTTACCATATTTTTTGGTTTATCCGGTGGTTTGTTTGGTTTGTCTAATTATTTTTCGCATTTTATGAAATCTTCGTTGTATAATTTTATCAGAAATAGTTCAGCTACTATTTTTTTTATTATTCATAAATATAGTACGTTATCTGCTATATACAAAGTACTTTGAATTTTTTTAAAGTCTATATTGAGGTTTCGTATGTAAATTTAGAAGGGGATAAAAGAAAAAAATTGAAAGGATTGGAAGGGAAAATGGAATAAAAAACAAAAGGCTTCAGATTTACAATGGGTAAAAAGAAACCTAGAAAAGAAAGGAAAAAAAAAACGAGATTAACCAACTAAAAAATAATACATATAATAACCGACTTCTTCTCTATATTCACTTGTGAAGATCTCTGAATTTGTACAACCAGCGACGCAGACGCGGCAGCAGCTTCATCTTTCGATCAGCTTTCCTACTCCTGCATTATTAATAACCTAAGGAGGTTTCAATAAATCCACAGCAAACAAAAAAAACATCCATTTTACGAAATTAATAATACATTTCAACTTGTTTTGCCTGTATAGTTTGCAAGTGTTATACGCCACACGCAAACAAAAATTAAACAAGAACTTTTCACTTGCGTCTTATGGCAAACTGAACATGCTTTATATTTGTTCTATATGATTATTTTCATGTAAACAAATAAAATGAGATGGAAATAATTGATTTTACCTCTGATTTGACTGGTCTGAGCAACTCCTGTAGCTTGAGGAAGTGGCCGAGACAGGCTCATTGGTGTTAACGGCGGGGACGCTACTGCTACTCTATCATCGCTCCTTTCGACCGGCCGTTGAGAAACAGCTCTCTGGTTTCTTGAAGGTATAGAGTAACTTCTGGGGACAATCAACGGAGGTACTGGAAGCGGCGAGGCCACAATGTTGGTGGAAGATGGAGCAGCCACAGTTACAGTGTTTCTTTCTTGGTTCCATGCGGTTAGAGGCGCCGAGTGACCAACCAGACTCGGGGATTTTGCTCGTCTTGGCGGTGGTGCAAAGTGGCCTGGGGGTCTTGGAAGCTCGTGAAGCTCATTCAGCCTCGGGGAAGAACCAGGAGGAGGTGAAGCGGTAGGGGAGACCTTTGGAGAAGATGATGGATGAGGATGAGGATGAGGTTTGAGTACTGGAGGAGTCGGCAGAGGACAATACATGCCTGAGTAATTTTCTGCGGTGGTGACGGGTTTTGTTGAGGACGGTTTCAGGGGTCCTGAAAATGCATGTCTTCCTGCTGCTTGCTGCTGATAATTATGCGTGTCTGTTGTAGAATGACGAGGGAGGCGGCCGTATACGCTGTTGTTTTCTGTGTCTTTCCCATCTTTCCCGCTTTTTATCGGCTCTAATGGAGATGAATGCCATATGTTTCCGGTACTGTGGTTTGCTGGCCTCGGATTTAAAGCTTGGGAAGCTGGTTTCGAGTACCTTGTATCGTTTGGTGTTGGTAATACGTAGGCATTAAAAGATGGATTCACCTGTCTCAACCTCTCTGATAAATCAGGTTTCTTTTCTGGGAACAACGGAGCCGAATGGCTGCTCAAATACTTATCGCGGGTTGAAACTGGATACTCTTCTCTATGATCAGCATTTACCTGTGCAAGAGAGAAGTAAAATACTTATCACACTGGTCTCTCATCAACCCAATTAATTGCAGTTGAGAGCATTTGGTACACATATATTGAAAAAACATACCGCTGCTGGTCTTGTTACAGAAGGGCGAGGAAATGAGAGGTCTGTATCATCCACCTAGATAAAATGAGAAGAGGATAAGAACAATTTTTTTAGGTGATGTGTGTATATTACCGTCACAATCAACTTACCTTCATTGATCCCCATGGTGTAGAGAGAGAAGCAGCTTCGATCTTCTGCTCATTTGTTCTGTAATCAAAACTCAGTTCTCCTTCTCTGTTCATATATCGGCCGTCATCATCATCATCATCATCATCCTCGCTAGCTTCCACCTCATTCCCATGAACAGATAGATCACAATCGATGTGTTGTTTCTCTGCAGCAACTTTTACATGACGCTCAACTGCCTCTAGCGATTTCAGTCCAGTGTGGAACAAACGCATCTACAAAGAATAATAAGAAAGAAATTCAGAAACACATACGACGTACACCAAGGCTCAATGAGCAATATATAGACGAAAAAAAACACAAGCTTTACCTGAGCAGTGTGGTGACGGACTGCTTGTGTAAGGAGACTACGACCTTGTCCTTCTTTAAGAGATTTCAATCGAAAAATGCACATTGTTGCTTCGTCATGAAACTCACTGTAGGCAGGTCGAGAGTCAGAAGGAATATGTCTCTCTCCTTTACTGCTTTTAGGTCTTCCTTTATCTTTCACGAGCGACATTTCAAACACATTCCTGAGAGTTGACAGGTAAAGCAGTTGTTGAAGGAAAACTTTATCCAAACTATAAAATGAAAACTTCAGTAGTAGAAAATTAACAAACCTCTTCTCGTCACATTGTTGCTTCATATCCTGCTCATATATGAAGATCAAAAGATGAGTGAAAAAAAGACAGTAAAAGCATTTCTTGAATACAAGAAAAGCAAATTATGGTATACCTCAACAGTTCTGAGGTCCTTGAGAAGCGCCTCTGATGGGGTTGTAATAGTTTTAAATATATGACTACGCTGAAGAACAAGAACCATGACCAAGTAAGTTTTTTTTTCCAGAGAGCATTTGCAGAATTCATGTTTGCAACAAACAACTTACATATGTATCAAGAAGTCTCTGCAGCTCAGACTGAACTTTACCTAACATAAACAAGATTCTACCTACACAAGGAAAAAAAAAACCAATGTTACACTACAGTCTATTATACACCGTAAAGTAAAATTCCGTAAGTGGCTAGATCTCAAGCGCTTACTGCT
Source organism: Camelina sativa (assembly GCF_000633955.1). NCBI lineage: Eukaryota > Viridiplantae > Streptophyta > Magnoliopsida > Brassicales > Brassicaceae > Camelina > Camelina sativa. Next base: position 5,857,401 of record NC_025688.1, read on the forward strand.
TTCTTCGTCGCTATCAGGCGCGATTTGCTCCAAACAAGAACCCATCTCTCCCAATGACTCAGAGAACTCTAAAATCCACCAAAGTATAACAACAAAGCGTAAGAATGCTTTATCTTCAGTAACCTAATTGCATTTCCCATATGACAAGACAATTGCATGTTTTCTTTACCATAAGCGCTATTTGCCGTGGCAGCAGCTGCAGAGAGTAGTCTATCGTAACAGTCTCGCATGTCTTGCATATCCTGAGAATCCCAAAAGACTAATGTTACCACTCAAACGAAAATGGAAAATTCCAATACAGTTAAAAAGTCAAATTCAGTAACTTCTTCCATAGCACTAAATCTCATGTAAGTGATCAGATTTGCTACCAATTGAAAAAAAAAGTTTCTAAATTTGTTCATCACTCTCAGAATCAGAAACTCGATCGAACATCAGAAAAATTTCCTAAAAACTAGACTAAACCACAATCATAAACCCTACTAAAATCTCGTCGATTTCAGCAAAAAATAAAAAAACCCAAGTCCGTGAGAACATTAAATTACAATAATTTTTCGAAATTTAATGAAGTTTAGTTAATTGTTTACCTTCCCGGCTCGAGCGAGTTCGTCGATTTGTGTTGTAGACACAATCTCTCCTTTATCCTTTGCATCGACCTTATGCGAATGCGATGTAAACCTCTTTAACTTCTCAATCGAAGCTTTCATCTTTAGAATGAGATCAAATCAAAAACCCTAATTCAAGCAATCCCCTCAGTCAAAATTAACAAGAAAGCTTCGGATCGAAATTTCCAAAAGCAAATTGAGAAGAGATGATTGAATTGAGTCGGAGAAGAAACAGAGAAGAGATGATTGAATTGAGTCGGAGAAGAAACAGAGAAGAGTGAGATTCAAGTATCCTCAGATATGTTCAACGACATTGAATGAAGAAGAAGAAGAGAAAAAAAAAAAGCTTTTGGTCAAAAAAAAAACAGATCGGAAACAGAGAGAGACGGAGACGGAAACCCAGAGAGATAAACAGCAAAGATATTATGATCCAACGGCGTTAAACCTCTGGTTGGATTTATACATGGAGAGATGAAAAGACACGTGTCGAAATCGTAACGGATATTAAGGAAGAGTCAAAGTTCAAAGATTGATGACAGGGAAAGAAAGTGATTATCATTATTTGGGTTTGACCGCCAGTGGGAGGGTCAAACATCTCTTCCCTTTTTTTGACAAGTTATTAATTGTTTCTATTGAATCTCAATAAAACACACACACACAAACTATACATGGTACTACTATTTTAATTGCATTCAGATATTTAATATACTATCCCTTGAGTTAATTCAAAGCATCTAACTAAACTATCTAAGTTTTTTCAAACAACAGCATCACTAGTTATAACAACTCTATTTTCTCTTTGAATATAATTTAATATTAAATTTACAAAAAAATAAACTAATATGTTTTTTACTACTTTTGAGATTTTGTTTATGATTAAATAAAATTATTATTTGTTTTACACTCTTTAGATCTTTTTTTATATATGCGTTAAACATGTTTCGATAGTTTACATCTTTAACGTTTTTTTTTACATAGCGTCCATGTTTTACTCTCTATATCGAGGATTAGGAAAATGATTTTTTTTTTTTGCTGTGGATTTATTGAAACCTCCTTAGGTTATTAATAATGCAGGAGTAGGAAAGCTGATCGAACGATGAAGCTGCTGCCGCGTCTGCGTCAACAGCTTTCCTAATTTCGTAATTTCGTAAAATGGATTTTTTTTTGTTTGCTGTGGATTTATTGAAACCTCCTTAGGTTATTAATAATGCAGGAGTAGGAAAGCTGATCGAAC
>NC_025688.1:5859491-5896729 GCF_000633955.1 Camelina sativa
AAAAAAAAACAGATCGGAAACAGAGAGAGACGGAGACGGAAACCCAGAGAGATAAACAGCAAAGATATTATGATCCAACGGCGTTAAACCTCTGGTTGGATTTATACATGGAGAGATGAAAAGACACGTGTCGAAATCGTAACGGATATTAAGGAAGAGTCAAAGTTCAAAGATTGATGACAGGGAAAGAAAGTGATTATCATTATTTGGGTTTGACCGCCAGTGGGAGGGTCAAACATCTCTTCCCTTTTTTTGACAAGTTATTAATTGTTTCTATTGAATCTCAATAAAACACACACACACAAACTATACATGGTACTACTATTTTAATTGCATTCAGATATTTAATATACTATCCCTTGAGTTAATTCAAAGCATCTAACTAAACTATCTAAGTTTTTTCAAACAACAGCATCACTAGTTATAACAACTCTATTTTCTCTTTGAATATAATTTAATATTAAATTTACAAAAAAATAAACTAATATGTTTTTTACTACTTTTGAGATTTTGTTTATGATTAAATAAAATTATTATTTGTTTTACACTCTTTAGATCTTTTTTTATATATGCGTTAAACATGTTTCGATAGTTTACATCTTTAACGTTTTTTTTTACATAGCGTCCATGTTTTACTCTCTATATCGAGGATTAGGAAAATGATTTTTTTTTTTTGCTGTGGATTTATTGAAACCTCCTTAGGTTATTAATAATGCAGGAGTAGGAAAGCTGATCGAACGATGAAGCTGCTGCCGCGTCTGCGTCAACAGCTTTCCTAATTTCGTAATTTCGTAAAATGGATTTTTTTTTGTTTGCTGTGGATTTATTGAAACCTCCTTAGGTTATTAATAATGCAGGAGTAGGAAAGCTGATCGAACGATGAAGATGCTGCCGCGTGTTTACATCTTTAACGCTTTTTTTTACATAGCTTCCGTGTTTTACTCTCTATATCGAGGATTAGGAAGAATTCGTTTACATGTTTTTTAGGAAGCTTCCTTGTCTTTTATATATGCGTTAAACATGTTTCGGTAGTTTACATATTTAACGCTTTCTTTTTACATAGCTTCCATGTTTTACACTCTATATCGAGGATTAGGAAGAATCCATTTAGATAGCTTTCGTACTCTACACTCTATCTAGAGGATAAGAAAAAATCCAAAGATGATAAAGTACTTTCCGCCAAAGAATCCGTCAACATATTGACAAATCACAGAAACTTTTAAAAAGACTTATAGAACATATCTTGTGAAGGAGTCGTGTAAACTCATTTAAGCTAAAGACGAAAATAAAGATCTCCGAATCCGACGAAATTTAGATGTGGAAAACTAGGTTTTACAACATATGTGGTTTTATGATATAAAAAAACGTTTTTAAAAGAGAAACCGCTAAACTTGTATATAAAAATGTAAAAGTTATATAAGCAAACTTCTAATAATCCATCAAAATTTGTAAATTATTGTAAAAATACTAAATATATTTTTTCTTAAAAATATTAGCAAGTATGATTTTTTATGAAATTATCATATCATATGGTAATTAAATGATTTGCCTAATGTTTTTGTTTTAACTCTATGCTATTTCAGTCAAGGAAAATATGTGGATTCACCCTTAGTCAATCATAATTTGTCACCTAATAGAAGCAAGAACAATACTTGGGTTAGAGTGAACCCTTTTATTCACTCATTTTCTTGTAACCAAAAAATTACACCATGTCATATTACATTTGAATATAAATACAAATTAAACAAATAAATTATATATTTTAAAAAATATTAACAAAAGTAATAATTTATTTAAACTCAAACCAACACATAATCTCCTTTAATTGCAAAATTTAAATCTTAATTCTCCCTAATAAATTCAAACCGACATATAAACTCGTTTTATTATAAAATTTAAACCCAAATCCTCCTTTATAAACCCAAATTGATATATAACCTCATTTAATTGTAAAAATTAAGCCATAATCCTTCTTTACCATCTAAATTGACATACAACTTGTTTAGTTGTAAAATATAAACTCTAATCATTATTTATAAACTCAAACTCACATACAATCTTTTTTAATTATAAAATCTAAATACTACATTCTTTTTTATAAACTCTAATCGACAAACCATCTCGTTTACCTGTAAAACATAAACCCTATACTGTTTTTTATAAACCCAAATTGACATATAACCTTGTAAAATCAAAACCAAATGGTATAGTATTACCTTTTTCTTATGGATAATAATTTTTTTATGACAACTTATTAATGGTTTCTTTGAATTGAAAAAAAAACAAAACTATAATTTTAATTGCATTAAGATATTTAATATCCTTGAGTTAATTAAAATCTCAAAAAATATGTTGGTGGAAAAACAAGAAAATAAAGCATATAATCTGTTTTAGATACAAATATTAAACCAGTATGCTACTAGTTTTAGGATTTTGCCCATGATTAAAAATAATAACCTTGGTTTTTACACTCTTTAATCTTTTTGTTATGTATGCAATTGACATGCTCTGATATTTTACATTGTTAACAACCTTTTTTTATATAGCTTTTGTGCTTTATTGAGGATTAGGAAGAATCTATTTACATAGATTCCGTATTATACACTTTATATTGAGTATTAAAAAGAATTTATGTATATAGCTTATGTAATCTACACTCTATATTGAGGATCTGGAAGAATCCAAAAATGATATGATCCCACCGAAAAAATCCGTCAACATATTTACAAATTACGGAAACTTTTAAAAAGATTTATAGAACATATCTCGTGAAGCAGTCATGTAAACTCATTTAAGTTAAAGACGAAAATGAAGATCTTTAAATCCAACAAATTTTAGATGTGGAAAACTATGTTCTACAACAGACTTAGTTTTGTGATATTTCATTTCTTTGATAAAAGTTAGTTTAAAAAAGGTAACCGCTAAACCTGTATATAAAATTGTAGAAATATATAAGCAAACTTCTAATAATCCATCAGGTTTTATAAAGGTGTTGTAATGATACTATATATATAGTCTTTGCAGATAAGGTTGGGTAGATTATGATCGATTCAGTGGCAAACTACATGTTGTAGTGTTGCATGAAACTGATCAAACAAGCTTGTATAGTTGTTTGAGGAATCTTTAATAAAGCTCAGTTTACTTATATTTTGTGTTCTTGTACTTGTATTCAAGGTTCTAGTTTTTTTCAATTGGTATCAGAGCGGGAAACCGATCTGAGACTGTCGTCTCTACACAGGTTAGATCCTAAGTTATGGAACTAAATACTGATGGTGTGGGTACAAGTAAGAACATCATGTTGGATACTAAAAGATATGGATATTGGAAAGTTCGAATGACACAACTCATCAGAGGCCAAGGAGAAGATGCATGGACAGCAGTAGAAGAAGGTTGGGAACCTCCATATGATACAACAGAGGATGGTGTCAAAATTCCAATACCTAAAGCCAGATGGACCATAGACGAAAAGAATTTGTCGAAATTCAACGCAATAGCCATGAATGTTATTTTCTGTAGTGTGGATGAGGATGAGTTCAAACTCATTCAAGGGTGTAAGTCTGCAAAACAAGCTTGGGATATTCTTCAACAATCTCATGAGGGAACATCAAGTGTAAAAAGAACGAGACTTGATCTCTTGGCTACTCAGTTTGAATGTCTGAAGATGGCTCTTGATGTAACGATTGTGAAGTTCAGTTCAAAGATAATTGCCATAGCAAATGAACCAGAAGTACTTGGGAAGACTTAGAAGGACCAAAAGCTAGTGAAGAAACTACTAAGGTGTCTTCCGGCCAAATTTGCTGCTCATAAGGTTGTGATGAGGGTAGCTGGTAATACTGATTCAATGACATTTGCATATTAGTTGGCTTACTGAAATCTGAAGAAATGGAAACTGATGAAGACAAAGCTAAACCATCTAAAAACATTGCGTTTCAAGCTGAGCAAAAACCCGACCAGTTTCAAGAGATCACGGATAGCATGGCCTTGTTGGCCATAAACTTTGGTAAAGCCTTGAAAAAGGTTGAAAGAAACAACAACAAAGATGGGTGGCGTTGGAGTAATTCAGAAGGGGACAAACCTAGTGGTAAATTGAGAAGACCAGACGCTAACTACTCTGCAAAGAGACTGGAGATTCAGTGTTATGAATGTGGAGGCTATGGCCATATCAAACCAGAGTGTCTTGTTACCAAACGAAATGAGTTGAAGTGTCTTGAGTGTAAAGGCACGGGACACACAAAATTTGAATGCCCTAACAAAACCAGGTCAAAAGAGAAATCTCTGTTGAGCTTCAGTGACTATGAATCTGATGAGAAAGGAGAAGAGCTTCTCAACTTTGTTGCGTTTACAGTCAGTGGGGAAAATGTCCAGATTGGAGCTGCTTCAGATTCGGAAAGTGATGAAGAGGTGAACCCTAAGGACAAAATTATGTATGATAGTTGGGTTCAACTAAACAAGGATAAAGTTAAACTTGTTCAAGAAAACTTCACTCTGGAATCCAAACTTGCATCATTCTATGAAGATGCAACTGAAAAGGATACTTGTATTTCACTTGAAGGAATTGATCAATCAACTGAAGGTCTTCTCCAAAAATTGAACAATCTACAAGAAGAATACTACAAAGAAAAAAGAAGAGCCGTAGTACTCGAAAAGGAGCTGAATGAAAAATACAAGCAGATCAGGATGTTGAACAGTGGAACTAAAGATCTATACAAGATTCTGTCTATGGAAAGAATAGACGCTACTCACAGAGGTTTAGGATATCAAGGAAATTCTGGATGCACAGGTTTAATCATTCAACATGTTAACTTTGTAAGTGCTAGTCATTTAAAAGAAGAAGCAGACATATCTATCATCTCAAAGGCTGAAGCATCAGTGATAAAGATATCTGAAAAAAGATAAGAGCACTTTCAAAAGGATGTTTTCAGGAAGATCAGAAGGAGAAGGTCCTATGGATGTGATCACTGTAGAGGCAATCATCTAAGAGAATACTGCTACAGCTTCAAGAAAAAGATCAATCTGTTGTGGACTCTCAACAAGTGTTACTTGGAGCCAGTGAAGTTTTACTTGGTATGGATCACAAAGAAAGACTTGTACAGTGATCTGCAAACAGAAACATCAAATCTCAAGTTAAAGAAGATGTATGAAGAGAGGGATGATATCAACTCAAGATGCAATCTGAGGAGTTTCCACTGATATTTCTAGAAAGAAGATGGTTGAGTCTATCAGTTTGAGTTGCAACCTAAGTCTGATAGAGCATGAAGAAGAATACAATCAAGCCAATGTAGCTTACACATCTACAGGATCATCTGAAGTAAACTCCTGGTATTTTGATAGTGAATGGTCAAGACATATGATAGAAAATCAATCAGCTCTAGATGATTTCACACCTATTCTAGAAAAGTTACATTTGGAGTGGTGGAAAAAGTCAAATCAAAGGAAAAGGGATGATCGACAGGTCAAACCAACCACAACTGGCAAATGTGTATTTTTGTTGATGGTCTTCGTGCAAATCTGACCAGCATCAGTCAACTTTGTGATGATGGACTTAATGTTACATTCACAAATACTGACTGTAATGCATATGATGAGAATGGAAACAAGTTATTGTCTGGAGTTCGATCGGAAAACAACTGCAACATGTGAAGAGAGTCAGAGATGTGTTTATCTGCAACAGTTTCCAAACTTGATATGTGGCATAGACGTCTTGGCCACATCAATACTCAAAGTCTAATCAAGATTGTGAAGGCTAACGTTGTCAGAGGAGTACCAAAACTTGATGGAAAGTCTGATGTTGTTTGCGATGCCTGCTGTAAAGGAAAGTTAATCAAGGTGCAACACAAGAAGGTCGATGATATTGGTTCAAAAAGGATTTTGGATTTGGTACACATGGAACTCATGGGGCCAGTACAAACTAAGAGTATGAATGGAAAAAGGTACACATTTGTACTTGTTGAGGATTTTTCAAGATTCACTTGGGTTAGATTTCTAAGAGAAAAATCAGAAGCTGTTGAGAGCTTCAGGATTATAGCTCTGCAACTTCAGACTGAAAAAGAATCCATAGTCCAAATCAGAAGTGATCATGGTGGTGAGTTTCATAATGAAGAATTTGAACAATTCTGCAATTCACAAGGGATATGTCATCCATACTATGTTCCAAGAACACCACAATAAAATGGGATTGTTGAAAGGAAGAACAGAACTCTTCAAGAAATGGCAAGAGCCATGATTCACGACAACAATGTGGCACCAAGGTTCTGGGCTAAAGCTATAAACACTGCTTGTTACATCATCAATCATGTTTATGTGAAGCCAAACACTAACACTACTCCTTATGAAATTTGGAAAAGGAAAACTCCAAACCTGTGCTACTTCCACACATTTGGGTGTATGTGTTACATTATGAATGATAAAGATCACCTAGGTAAGTTTGATGCTAGAAGTGATGAAGGATTTTTTCTGGGATATGCTACAAACAGTATGGCCTATAAAGTATACAACAAATGTCTAAAGAGAGTTAAAAAATCTGTCAATGTGGTGTTCGGTGATAGAACCCCTACTCAGGAGTTCCCTGTTGCTCAAGATGATGAAGAACCGTTAACTCTTGATCAAGAAAAGACAGAAAATGTTCAAGAAGAAGAAAGAAAAGTTACTCAAGGATCAGCTGCAGATACAAGGGTAGCACCCTTGCAGATTCCTAAAATCACTCAGAATCAGATGTGATTGGAAATCTAGGAGGTCAAAGACAAACAAGAGGAGTCCATATCAACTTCAGAGAAATGTTACAACATTCTTGTTTGTTTCAACATTGGAACCATCTGACATCTTTGCAGCCTTAGCAGATGAGTTCTGGTTTACAACTTGCCATGAGGAAATCAACCAGTAGGTTTGTCATGATGTTTGGGATCTTGTTCCAAGGCCTCCTCAAGTAAATGTTGTTGGTACTAAGTGGATCTTCAAGAACAATATTGATGAGGATGGGAATGTTACTCGAAATCAAGCAAGGCTGGCCGCTCAAGGTTATTCTCAGGTTGAAGGAGTTGATTTTGATGAAACCTTTGCTCCTGTAGCACGTCTTGAAAGAATCCATTCGTCTACTTCTTGGCATGGCATGTCTTCTAAACATCAAGATGTTCCATATGGATGTGAAAAGTGTGTTTCTAAATGGTATTATTCAAGAAGAAGTGTACGTCTCTCAGCCAAAGGGTTTTGAAGATCCAAAATTCCCTAACTATGTGTATAACTCAAGAAGTCTTTGTATGGATTGAAGCATGCACCATAAGCATGATATGAACGCCTCACTCTATTCTTACTTGAAAATGGGTTTAAAAGAGGCAGCATAGACAAGACACTGTTCATCTATGAAGAAGGTGCAAATATCCTCATTGTTTAAATATATGTGGATGATATTGTGTTTGGAAGCACTAATCTGAAACTTGTGAAGACGTTTGTCAAAGAAATGACCAAGGAATTTGAGATGAGCATGGTTGGCGAGATAATCTACTTTCTGGGATTACAAATCAAACAGAGTGATCATGGGATTCACATTTCACAATCAACATATGCAAAGAGCTTAATTCAGAGATTTGGAATGCAAATAAGCAAGTCAGCCAGAACCCCCATGATTTCAACAACCAAGCTATCGAAGAACACCACTGGTCAAAAGGTTGATGAAAAACTCTACAGAGCTATGATTGGCAGTTTACTATATCTCACTGCCACTCGACCAGATTTGTGCTTCAGTGTTGGTGTGTGTGCACGATACCAAGCTGATCCAAGGATGTACCACCTAAACGATGTCAAGAGGATCATCAAATACGTCAAAAGAACAATTGATCGAGGTCTGTATTACCCTAAGCAAACTACTCAAAATCTTGCAGGTTTTTGTGACTCCGATTGGGCAGGCAATCTTGATGACAGACGGAGTACATCTGGAGGATGCTTCTTTCTTGGGAACAATCTTATTGCTTGGCACAGCAAGAAGCAAAGTTGTGTGACTATGTCTACTACAGAGGCTGAATACATTGCCATGGGGAGCTGCTGCACCCAGCTCATGTGGATGAAACAAATGTTGTATGATTAAGGTATTGTATCCTCTACCCTCTTAGTATATTGTAACAATGAGAGTGCCATCAATATCTCAAAGAATCCTGTTCAATATTCTCGCACTAATCACATAGACATTAGGCATCATTTCATCTGTGAACTTGTTGAAAACAAGGTAATTGAGATATCTCATGTCTCCTCAGACAAACAACTTGCTGATATTTTCACTAAACCTTTGGATTTAAACAGCTTCACACATCTGCAAACGTCAATTGGGTCGTGTGATCACTAATGTGTCTATGTGTTTGAGACTCATGCAACATGTTCCATGTACAGGTTTGCACAACTAGTTTTTTCTTTTATCTATATATATTTTTAAAAAAACTTGTTTTGGCAAGTCTCTTTAGAAAACAGCTGCTCATCATATTCTCCCTTGCAACTTTTCCAAAAAAGATGCATGAAGCTGAAAAAAAAAAAAAAACAAAAAACTCAAAAGGTTTATGAGTAGGCAGGAAAAGAGTTGATGTTCTTTCTTCTTTCTTCTAGTCTATGCTTAATAAAAAATCTCTTGAAACTTTTCCAAAAAGGATGCATGAAGCTGAAAAAAAAAAAAAAAAAAAAAACAAAAGGTTTANAAGGTTTATGAGTAGGCAGGAAAGGGGTTGATGTTCTTTCTTCTTTCTTATAGTGTATGCTTAATAAAAAAAAGGGTATATTCTTCTGTATACAAGTCCCTGTTTCTATTCTTCGTTACATCAATCCATCAACCCCCCTCGTCGTGAATGCGGTTTCACATCATGAGGATCAGTTCTGGTTGAGTATGATGAGTGTAGTCTAGTCTCTGGAGATCATTGAGTATGTTTGTCATCTTACGGAAACCACAGTTGTTGTGTAACCCTCTATTTGGGAATCTGTCTGTCTGACCTCAGCCACATGACAAAGGTGTGTTTCCTCATTCTCTTGATTGTTTGTCTATGTGTGGATTTGTCTGTAAAAGTTTACTTTAAAAAAAAAAAAAGCAAACAAACAAAATTTTTTTGTGTGTGTGAGGATGTCCTGATGGATTTCACATTCCTAGTATATCACAGTTCTGATATGAATATTGATATTACAGAATGTGTTGCAATCTCATTTCTTGTTCTATGCTTGATGTTGTCGTTTTATTAGATATACGCTTGTTGGGCCTAGGTTGTTTTTGCTATTTGAATATCTTTTCTGGCCCATGGACATTTCTCACTTGGTTGGTAAGTGTTTCAGGCGAATATATATAGGAAAGACATCCTAAACCCTAATTCATTTCCCTTGTGTCGCTGTCTATTTTCTCTTTCATCCGCCTCCTTCTCCCTTGTGACCTACACACATCTTCACACTCAGATCCCTTTCACCTTTGACAATGGACCACAACAATCCGCCTTCATCAGATCTTGGTATTGATGACTCCACTCCTGCTGCTGACATTTCTTCTGCTGATCATGTTCCTCTTTCAAAAGACCCTCCGCTTGTTCCAAAAAACAGAACCTGGAGTCTCTTAATCTAAGAAGACCAAGCGTAAGCCTCCTACTTTTCCTCCTAGCAAGCGTCTGCATTCTCGTGCGTCTGGATCCAAAGGAAAGTCTAAGCCGTCACCCGCTCCAACTTGTCTTATGCCTCGCCGTGCTGCAACCCGAACGTCTACTCATGAGGACATTGAAGATGTCACAGATGATTCACTTCTTCCCAAGCCAGATCTTATAGAGGATTTTGCAGAAGTCCCTCCGCCAACGTTTCTCTCTCGTTATGTTTAAAATCATCGTCAGAATGCCATTCGTGATCAGAATCACCTTGAACTAAAGTTTCCTTCTTCTGCTCCATTCTCCTCTCAGTTCATCTCTGAACAAGCTATGCATCTATTTCAGACTATCTCTGGTAGGCTCTTTAACGAGATGGGGTTCCTTGCTCCTGACAGCCCCCACGGATGTGATGCTTATAAAATCCTCTCTGATGCTAGCCTTCTTCCCACTCTCACTGAAGTCGATTCCTATGTTGGGAACGTCGTCAAGGAGTTCTATGTGAAACTTGCCGAAGTTGAACGTGACGGTCTAGATTCCTTCAAGGTATTTGTTCGTGGCTTGTTGTACGAGTTCTCTTCATCCATCATCAAATGTTTCAGCTTCCCTTTGTTCCCTATCCTCTGAATGCATCCCAGGTCAATTTTCCTGAGAGTCTTGATGAGGTTGTCACCCTCTTGACTGATGGAAGGATTCGCGCTTGGGATATGCGCAGCAAGAAAGAGATGGATGACATAATGGCTATGCTTCAGAAGATCTGCTGTCAGAATTGGATCCCGACCATGAACCCTAGCTCTATGTCTGATGAACGCTCTACTCTCCTGCTTATGATTCTCAAAGGCCGTCCATTTAATTTTGGGAAGATGGTCTTTAATTAGTTTGTGCCTGCGGCTCGGTAATTGCCAATGCTTCCTCCAACTTTCGTCTCATCCTTCCTAATCTGATCGATCAGCTTCTGCGTTTTCAGCGCGTTGTTCCAGCTCACTCTGGTGATGTCTCCTCTGCTACGCCTTCCAAGTTCAAGATTGAACCAAAGGAGCTCATGTCCTCTCAGTCTACACTCACACTGATGTCGGACATCCGCAATTTGCATGACTTCACCAAGCTCATGTTGGAGCGTCTTGCAGGTAAGTCTCTCTCTACACTCTCCCTTACTCTGTTTCCCTACCATTAGTTTTTATATGAGTCTGTGCACTAAAGCAGGGGGATATTATATTGATATCGTTTACTCTGAGGGGGAAGGTGACCCACAAGACGAGGAAGAAGGTGATGAGACTGATAGTGGCTGAAGAAGTTTAGTGTATGCATTTGGATAGGGGGAGTAGTATAAGTAGGAGTAGGACTTATTGTCTGTTTTTAGTATGAACTCTCTAACGGATCTATATATTGCACCTATGGCTAAAGAACCCTTGTCTCTGTTTTCTCTCGGTTATGTATTGAACTTAATTCTGCTGAAACACCATAGGTGAAATACATAACCGAGAGAAAACAGAGACAAGGGTTTTTCAGCCATAGGTGCAATACATATATCCGTTAGAGATCGTTCAGACTAAAAAAACAGACAATAAGTCCTACTCCTACTTATACTACTCCCCCTATCCAAATGCATACACTAAACTTCTTCAACAACTATCAGTCTCATCACCTTCTTCCTCGTCTTGTGGGTCACCTTCCCCCTCAGAGTAGACGATATCAAGATAATCTTCCCCTGCTTGAGTGCACAGACTCATATAAAAACTAATGGTATGGCAACAGAGTAAGGGAGAGTGTAGAGAGAGACTTACCTGCAAGACGCTCCAACATGAGCTTGGTGAAGTCATGCAAATGGCGGATGTCTGACATCAGTTTGAGTGTAGACTGAGAGGATAGGAGCTCATTTGGTTCAATCTTGAACTTGGAAGGCGCAACAGAGGAGACATCACCAAAGTGAGCCAGAACAACACGATGAAAACACAGAAGCTGATCGATCAGATTAAGAAGGATGAGATGAAAGTTGGAGGAAGCATTGGCAATCACCGAGCCGGGGGCACAAATCTCATCAAAGACCAGCTTCCCAAAATTAAACGGACGACCTTTGAGAATCATAAACAAGAGAGTAGAGCGTTCAGCAGACATAGAGCTAGGGTTCATGGTCGACATCCAATTATGACAGCAGATCTTCTGAAGCATAGCCACTGTGTCACCCATCTCTTTCTTGCTGTGCATATCCCAAGCGCGAATCCTTCCATCAGTCAAGAGGGTGACAACCTTAGAATGTTCCTGAATGTTTGTTTGTTGAATATTTGTTGAATGTACCTTAGAATGTTTCTGAATGGAATCAACCGAAGGATGTTCCTGAATGTTTGTTTGTTGCTCCACCTTGAAACATTCATTTGGACATGTTACTAGAAGATGAGAAAGAGGTAAAAAAATACATCCTAAGGAATGCAAGTCGTTTGAAAGAGTCAGTTTTAATTTCTCCATAATCAAAACTAATTCGAAAGAGGGAGTTGAGATGGTTGAGGAGCTAGAAGTGTGGTAAGTGTAAGAGTAATGTAAATTAAGGATTTATTTGTAATTAAGTATATACTAGGGCTTCCTTAATTTGTATCTTGACCTTGATTTTCTACATGTTTTTGAATGGTTTCAAATTAGAAACATTTTTGAAAGTAGCCATGAGAAACTAAAAGGTTGAGTGGTTATTAACTTTGAATAAGTTTGGTTGGTGATCTGGTGGAAATGATGGGAATGGATGAACGTTTATATAGGGGTACTACTTTCAATCTTAGATTAGGTTTTACTCGTCTGATTTTTTGGCGAAATGTGATTTAGCAAATCAAGGATTTTGGTTTTTGTTATTCTATTATTCACTTTTTTTTATGCGAATCAAGGATTTAGTTTGCTATATATAACTGATTTTCCTGTTTGGAGTAGATTTCTTTTATTTATTATTTATGTCATATATTTCTTTGGCAAGTTAGTCAAGGATATGCCAAGTTAAAATTGTAATTGCTAATTTTTAAACATGATATGCGGGTTGATTTGCATATAAAATCAAGGAAACATGGAACCGAAAAAGTTATCTTTCATTATTGAAAAAACATTAATAACATCTTAATTGAAACTAGAAGATTGTTTTTACTGTTTTGCTTTATTTGCGCCTTAATTTCAGGAAATTTAAAATATACTAAGGTTACGGAAATATGTTATGTGAATTGATTTTGTTTTTATTATAAATTTGTTTTTTGAGAGAATTTGTAAGATAAATTGTAATGATACCTTAAATATATAATTGTTTTGGAATAAAAAGGGAACTTGTATCATATTCGTTTCAGCATATCTTCTAATTATATATATATCCCTTACATTATTTGAAATTAGAATATTGTTTTTACTGTTTTGGTGTATTTGCGCCTTAATTTAAGGGCATTCAAGATATATGGAGGATACGGAAATTCATTATGTGAACCATGATTTCGTTTGTAATTTATTATTATTTTTAAGGATTTATATATATATATATATATATATATATCACTTAAATTATTTCTGAGAAGGAATAATAACCCAATAGATATTTTTGAGAAGGAATAATAATCCAATAGATATAAATGTTTGTACTTTGTTATGAGAAAATAATAACACAATTCTTAGCTAATGTGTTGTGCAACTTATTTGTTTTTAATATGCAGGAATATCATAGATTTCGTAATTACATAAATATATGATAAATGTGACAAAAAAATTGTATCTATATATATATTTTTTTGAGATATTTATAAAATAAATCTTGAAATTCACAACTATTTACAAGAAATACCACTGGGTAAAATAGTCGGATTGGGTTTTAAAAAAAACACAGGACCTTTTATGGGTCGTGTAAAACCTAATGAAAAGTTTATCGTATTCTCCCGTCGTCGTTGTCGAAACCATTTGCAGAGGATTTGTTCTTCTTTTTGCTTCCTTTCTCGAGATTTACTTCCCTCATCATGAGAGAGCTTATCATTGTCGCAAAAATATATTATAGGAGAAGGTCATCAAATGTATTCAGAGAAAAGACTAAGGAGAGAACTGGATATATCTTCAAAAATAAAATTGGTTTAGTCGATGAATTGGGTGAGAAAGGTGAAGAAGTGATATGCGATTCGGAATCAGAAGAGGAAATTATGGATTCGGACACGAAGGAAGCTGGAAAGAAGCGACCAGTTCTTGAGACAAGTGATGGCGAGGGGAAAAAGAAAAAAGAGAGAGAAGAGCATGAACAAGAAGAGTTATGATTTCGATGAGCTGCCAATTTCATCTGGTTTCATACTCAATCCAATCACTTTGGTGTATTTCATTTCGTATTTGCTTTGTGATTTGCTAACAATTTGTGTTTCTTCTGTATATGTTGGCTCGGTTTGCAACAGGAACGAGAGACGACGCTGACTAGCAACAGTGAGTTCTTCTTTTTACTTTTTGACCTCTCAAATTAGTTTGTTGTAGGAAAATTGATATCCATATATATTAGTAAGTGTGTGTTGTATCGTTAGCAAGGGCTCTCATCTATTGCCATGACAAGTATGTGATTCGATATAAAACCAGAAAATTTGTTAATTGGTGCTCATGTTTAAGCTTTACCCACCCTAATGTTTTTTTTTTTTTTTTACATTAACAACTATAATATTCTTGGATTCTAAAGCTGAGTAATTGGAATGTTGAGAAACCCTTCTCACCTAATTAAGATTGCCTTTGATGTTTTAATGACTGCAAGTGTTATAGTTGCTCAAGTGTAGAGTGGAGGACTCAAAATGAGATTGGCAAGAGAGTATCACACTTAATAGTGAGTTTTCAGCTTTTGAATGTTCAATTTTGTGTGATCCATTCAATGACTTATAAATAATAATCTTTAGTTAGATCTACTATGTTTATGAATATATGGATCTATTATTTTCTGATTCTCCATGTCGCTAGCTTGATACAGAAGCTCTTGATGCAGTGGCTAATGATGTGTTTAAGAATGTTCCACATGTCTGCTTATAATTTCTAAACCTCACACAAAAAGGTTTGTTATTGACTTGAATATTTCTTTTTAACTATTTTGTTGGAGAGGTCGGTGGTTGGAATGATTCTAATTTTTACTCCCTCCGTTTCAAAATATAGGATGTTTTAACTAAAGCACGCAAATTAAGAAGTCTTTACTTTTAACAAGTTCAACCAATCAGAAACAATACTGCATAATATAAAATACTAAGCTAATCTAAAAGTTGTATAGAAACTTGAAAACATCCTGTATTATGAAACAAAAAACTTCTCTAAAACATCTTATATTTTGAAACGGAGGGAGTATTGTTTTTTTCTTTTGTGTAAAAATATTGACAGGATTCTATTTAACCTCTTGGTTTCTGATAAGGTCATGCTCGATGCTTCAAAACAAACAGGATGCTTGATGAGCTGTCATTCTCTTCAAAGAGGTTAACCAAGGTTTGTCAATGTCATTAGTATTTATCTCAGAACACTTACGTAAGCAATGTGTCCAAGAGAATCGATTTGTAGTATCTATGTAAAGATAATGTCCTATTGCTAATTTGCTATCACTAATATAATCGTTTGTTGCAGGTTCTCACAACTTTTTCCACCATATAACACACTGTAGCCCCGAAAATTCATGCTTTCAGGTTAGGACACAAACCTATTTCTCGCCATACTTCTATTAAAAGTGGAACCTATGTTGTCGAATACTCGAATGTTTCATACTTAATAATAAATATTTTTTTCGTGTCCAGTTAGATATTTTCATTATCCTCTGAGAAACTCAAGACGAAGCTAACAAAATTGTGTTGCATACCATAAAATTTTTTTTATGGTCTAGCTTTTTTTGAAATTTTCTCTGCATATCGTCAGGTTGGAGCACTAATTTTTATGCTTTTCTAATTTACTATTTTCATATTGGTGAGAAAAGCCAACCTTGATTAGCTTGATCTTTGAAGATATTAGGCCAAATTTGTAAAATACGTAGATAAGATATGCACTCATGATGGTTTCATAATGGTGCTTGTGTGATTGTTTCCATTTTCATTGTGTCCTTTCTCTCAGGTACATCTCTACTTATGTGTGTGCAGCTCTGTTGGAATATAGGAAGTGTTTCAAGAAGAGAGCGAAAAGATTTACGTTATGCTCAATGGAATAATGCAGAGCCTAAGAGAAAGTAGGGTTACTTCGATGAATGATATACATGACTATACAATGTGAAGATTTCTATGTGTCCTCACACAAGAAACTGATTCACTTATATTAAGTTTTTATGTTCTTCGTTACGACTACTAACTAACTTAACCACATGTATCAAAAATAGACTCAAGTGTATACCATTCATAGAGACATAGTGTCATAAGTATTTGAAAAGAGATTAACTATCATTTGTGTTTGTTCAGTTTTCATGTTTGCTTTTCAGTTCATCTTAATAAAATGAGACGAACGGAAGAAAGAGAATATAGAAATCTAAGTTTTGCCTTAACAATATATTAAGTATTATTAAATTAGTGATTCAAAAGTAAAAGTTAGTGTCCAATTTTTTTATTTTAATCAATTTATACAGGATATATATATATATCATTTTACACTTTATTTTCTTAATATTATAATGAATATATATAATTATAAATAAAAAATTATCATGCAACGGGGTTATATGGTGAGAAGAGTTTGTGTCAATTTCGAGTTCACAAAAAAAATATCTAGATGTTGGTATGCAAATATACATTTAAATTATCATTAAATTGTGTTAAACCGTAATTCATCATTTCATTATTTTGCTAACATTATCAATATAAGAATTGTAGATATATTTGGTTAAGTTGATAAAATTATGATCATGTAAAAAAAATTATCTTGTGGTAAACTACAGGTTTAAATCCTACAATTAACAATCAAATACAATTATATAAAATTACACTAAACAAAACAAATATATACAACTTCAAATTTTAAAAAATAGTCTCGCGGTACACCGCGGGACAAAATCTAGTTGTTAAACAAATTAATATCGGTTTCGTAATTACGAAAATAAATTTAGGGTAATATGTAGATCATGTAAATAGTTGTGCTTGATCCCAAATTTAACTTATATGAAATTATTCGATTGAATTACACATATTAATGGATTTATTAAAATCACAATTATTGTGCTTATTTTGATTTCTTAATACATCTGAAACATTTTACTCTAAATTTGTATTAGTTTCGACGTTTTCATGACTTCTTTTGATTCTCTTTCTTGCCCTTGTGAATTCGTCTCCTTTGACTAAATATTGAAACAGTTTCTTGATGTTATGAGTCTGACCAATTGGTTCGTATAGTACATCTTTTGGGATCTGTGCAAATGTAAAATAGATTTTGTTAGTTAGAATATAGAGTAAAAAGAAAACTTACCGAAAAGAGGTTTGCAATTGGGATGAAATCCTTTACATTTTTTTTCTTCCACTGTTTTTCATTTACATTGTACACTAACTTAGCAGGAATCTCCTCATTTGACTTATATTGGATATTTCTCTCGAACCATGACACAATTTATAGAGAATTCAGTTTCATGTGGAAATTTTGAATTGGAATGAGAAACGTTGTTAAAAGAATGCATATTTTTTGGTGATGAGGTGGGTGGTGATGTATACTTTAGTGATAAGATGAATGTATTTATAGGTGTTAGTAGAGGTTATGCGTTCAATAGACACGTCTAGGTATGACTAATTTTTTAAATTTTTTTTAATAAATAAATACAATGGTAGTCATTTATAAATAAATTTATGATTTAAGGCTTAATTTATAGAATGTTCACTGAGCCCTGTAATGCTGATAGCTCAGTATTTTTACCAAAATATTCATCTATTAATAGGGGATTCAGCACATTCTCTACAGTAAGGCTTTAAAGTCATGTCAGCTTGTGTTTGAGTGAAGCTTCTATATTATATGTTTGTGGAGTATGTGTGGTCACATGCATGACTCCTAAGATTTTGTAAAGACTGACTATTCAAAATTTATAACCAAACTTGACTCAAGATCTCTGACGTGGTCGAGTTTGCATGCTGTACTTGAGATATATTTTAACCGAATCAATCCACAGAGACAAGTCAGGTAAGATTCGTGCTGTTGTTCTAGCCCACGAGACCCTATGTTTTCAGTTCTTGGATTAGACTGTTGGAGTTGCAAAAGTTAGACGTACCGATCAATTAATGATGAGTAAAGCAGCAGATTGTTGTACTCAAGAGGCTTTATCAAAGACTATATTCGAGGAAGAGGTAAAAATATTAAAATAGAAAGAAAACACATTTTTACAAAGTACAAATTAGAGCATTTTTTTTTGAATGTAATGTTAAATTATATTTAAAATAAAAATAGCGTTGTTACAACTTGTGCATCATGTGTTTGAAAAAGATTCTTAAAGGTTAATATAACATATATAATGAAAAATGCAGTGTCATATTCAAAATAACAGATTAGAGCATTTTCCACAAAGAGATTAACATAATTGAGTTCTGAAATAAATTAAATTTACAAATATATTAAACATAATTGAATTTTGAGTATTTGAATGGAGCATATTTTACAGAAAATATAAAATTTTAAAAACAGAAAAAAGACCAAAAGAATAATACAGGCCGTGTAGAAAAAAAAAACTTTAACCAATTTGAATTGAATTGTTTTTCAAATTTCGCCAAATAATTGAATTGTTTTTCAAATTTCGCCAAATAATTGAATTAAACTCGTTCATACTACAAAAAATAATGAAGTAAATTAAATTTACAAGAAAAATATGCTCAAAATAAGTTTTCGAATGTACCGTACGAAAAATAAAGTAGAAAAAAAAATCCACAATTTTTAAAATAAATACAAACTATTGAACTAAAATATAATACGTGGTTCTTAGTGTGTGAACCAATTTGAATTGAATTATGGTTTTTAATTTCGCCGGTATGATTTCGAACCGGTTTAAAGACGCAAGTGAAGTGCATAATTTTGACCGATTCATCATCGTTACTTGAGCCGTATAACTCTGCCATGTTTTTGTGTCGTCACCGCCGTCGATTTTCACAGAGGTTTAACATAGTTCTCCGGAAGGTATAATAAATTCGAGATTGTCTCTGATCAGCGACGATGAGTCAGTGGTATGTTTCTTCTTCTTCTTCGTGATGTGTTTATCTCTTCTATGAACTGCTCTTACGGTTTTTTTTTTTTAAATTGTAAGCTTTACCTTTTGAATTTCTTGGATTTGGGGGTCAAAATTAATACAATGAGGATAGGATCAGTGAGTTGCCTGAAGCTCTGCTTCTTCAGATATTGTCTTTGCTTCCAACAAAACAAGTTGTAGCGATGAGTGTATTGGCTAAACGATGGAGGTATCTTTGGAAGATGGTGCCGAGTCTTGAGTTTGGTTATTTTATGTTTTCAGATAATGTCAGCAGGTGTTTGCTTTCAAATCAAGATCCGGTTCTTCAGAGGTTGTGTCTCAGAATAGATTATGATTATAACTCTAATATGGATATTGGGGTATTGATGGGAATTGCGTTTGGACTCCATGTGCGTAACTTGGAACTCTATGTTTACGCTTTTGAGAAGTTCAGATTTCCTACAAGCTTGTGTAACTCTGAATCACTAGAGACACTGAAGCTCAGTGATGCCATTCTTGTGGATGTCCCCTCTCCGATTTGTCTTAAGTCCCTTAGAACTCTACACCTTCACGGGGTGGTGTACAAGGACGATGAATCGGTTTCTAACCTCTTATCTGGTTGTGTTAGCCTGGAGAATTTGGTGGTTCATCGATTCCAACAATCTGATGTGAATACTTTCACTATTGCGGTGCCATCCTTGCAGAGGCTAACACTTACTTCTGAAAATGATGATGAAGACTCTATCTATGTGATAAATGCTCCTTCTTTGAAATACTTGGAGTTTCAAGGGGTTTTAGATGATAACACTTTTGTGATCAAGAATTCACCTGAGCTGGTGGAGGCAAGTTTGAGAGATATTTTTGATGTTTTTGGTCATCCGAACATTTCAGTCTTTGAGAACATTCTTAGATCCCTTACTTCAGTCAAACGCCTTTCATTGGAGATATTGGCACCTTCAAAGGTAAGCTTCTCTTGCAATTGATTCAGTTTCGTGTTGTTGTTATTTGTTATTACTTTGTATTTGTTCTAATACTGTGCCATGCATAGATTAAGTTTCCTACTGGTAGCATCTTCTTCCAGCTGGTATATTTGGAGCTAGATACATATGAACCAATGTGGTGGAATGTGCTTATGCTTATGCTTGATAGTTCACCTAATTTACAAGTCCTCAAGCTTATCCGCGTAAGCATTTCAAGCTTATATTTCGAAAAAAACTCCAGTTCAGTTTCAGGGTTCGATGATCATTAATAAATTAATTGTGTTTCTCCCTCGTCGGTAACAGAAGTCGTGGAGGAGGGAAGATCCAGAGGCCTATATGAAATGGAATAAACCAAAATATGTTCCAAAATGTTTGTTGCTCCATCTCGAGACATTAGTGTGGAAAAATTACCAAGGGGAAATAGAAGATGAGAAAGAGGTTGCCAAATACATCCTTACGAATGCAAGTCGTCTGAAAAAGGCAACTTTCTCCAATGCATATATTCGTCCTGAAACGAGTCGTCAGAGGTTGAAGGAATTGAGAAGTGTGGTCATGGCTTCGAACTCATGCAAGCTTGTGTTCAAAGGACATCGTTAAACAAGCAAGTACTAAGTATTACAAATGTCTTACTTCACTCAGTTTTTCTAAAACATATTGGTTTTAGCCTTTTAGATGTTGAGTTATAGTATGGCACTATGTTAAACCCCGTTCGAAATTCTGAACTTTATGTGTATTGTTAAGGTTATACGATCTTGGTTTGTGTTTATGCTTTTTATCTAGCCATAACTTCTTGCCATTTTTGGAAGGATAACTAGATTCTGAAAACTTTTTTGATGAGTAAGAACTAAGAATGGCGTAACATATATTAAATGAAACTAAGAATGGTTGGAAGAGGGAGGCATTCATACAATTTCTAACCAAGTGTACCAAAAATCTCTGCTTTCTTTTTGGATTTTGATGTGGAACCATATGTTTTAATCGGTTTTTTTTTTTTTTTCTTTGAATGAATGTAAAAATATATTCAAACCCAAAAAAGTCTTTTTTACAATAAATGCATTCTTGTTTTAGACTTTAATCAAAAAGGTATAGAAGAGTTGAGAGATATCAGACTAAGAATGAGAAGCAAGCCAGAGTTGAAGCCCGTCCGCAAACTTCGTGGTATGCTGCTGCAAGGCAAGAAGCTTGTTTCTGATCAATCGATCAAGGAACTGAATGAGCTGAGCTGATGTACTAGGATTGCCTCCATGTCGTCGACGGTTCCGCTCCAACCAAATGGTATGGACTGTGGCTTGAAAAGCAAGGCGTAAGAGAAAACAAACAGTGCCCTTAACATTCGTACCCGAGAGGAGGATCAAGAGCTGCGAGAGTTGAGTTGAGTAAAATTGAGGGCAGAGGGAACGAGTCATAGCCTGCCAAACACGTGAAGTGTATCCACAGTCAAAAAACAAGTGAGAAACTGTCTCCAGCGGGGCACTGCAGAGGCCACAAGAAGGGTTCAGACCCCTGTTCCACTGCAGCATGCGATCCCCGGTGTTGAGTCTCTGACGGATCGCTAGCCATAAAATAAAAGAGTGCTTTGGTATAAAGTATTGAAACCAAACACTCTTATACCAACCCACTTGTGACCCTTCACGACGAAGCTGTAGCCAAGTCTCAGTGGTGGAGAACTGAGAATAATAGGAATTGTCTGACCGCCGCCAAAGAGCAGTGTCGGTGTGTTCACATGGACCACGAGCCTGTAATGCAGTGATTTCTGATTCAACCTGGGTCAACATGACAGATCGCCGACGACGGACTGTGTGGTCCTGCAGGACCTTTGCAACTGTTGCCTGCGAAGTGATTCCAAGATCAATGAAACCTCGTTCCCCAAGCAGAGGAAAAAGGCAACCGAGGGAAGACCAATTATCATGCCAAAAAGAAGTAAGCATACCATCACCAACTTCCACTTTATGAAATTCTTTTGCAAGCGCCCTATACTTGAGTAGTTTTTTACACATCCAAGAGCCCCTGGTGGTAGACTCTTTTACTGACCAAAAAGAAGCCCCTCTTAACAGCTCACGCTGAATCCAATTAACCCAAAGAGAGCCTGTGGCCGAGACTATACGTCAAATCAGTTTGAAACAGCTAACTTTGTTGACCTCAACAAGCGACCTCAACCCAAGACCACCTTCCTCCTTAGGCATACAAACATCTACCCACGCAAGTTTATTTTTCTTAGCATCAAGCTCTGGACCGGACCAAAGGAAAGCATTACAAAGCCGTTCTATCTCCTGGACGCATGCACTCGGTAACCTGAAAGCAGAAACCCAGAAGTTGGTTAGACTTGCAATCACTGAACGAAGCAGTTGCAACCTCCCCGCAAAAGAGAAGAATCGATTCTTCCATGAGCCAATGCGACTACGGATCTTTTCGATGAGTGGAGCACAGTCATGGACCGTCATTCGTTGGGTGAGCAGGGGCAGCCCTAAATAACGAACAGGCAGAGAACCAGAAGCAAACGGGAAGCGGACAAGGATGTCCTCCCTAGTGCGACCAGTAACCCCTGCTAAAAACAGAGTCGATTTCTCCAAACTGATTGACAAACCCGAGATTGCAGCAAAGTCCCTAAAGACCTCTAGAATACCTTCCATAGAAGAAGCTTTCCCATCAGAAAACACCATGATATCATCCGCAAAACAAAGGTGGGTAAGGTTTAGACTACGACAACGGGGATGATAGCCAAACTTACGCGCAGCTGCATCACGGTCAAGCATAGCAGACAACACGTTCATACAAATGACAAAGAGGTAGGGAGACAATGAACAACCTTGACGCAACCCTCGCTCACTATTAAAAAAACCCGCCAACTCTCCATTCACCTGAACCGAGAAAGTGGCTGTAGACACACAAAGGTGAATCCAGTGAATGAACTCATCCGGCAAACCAAGAGCGGATAATACATTTAAGAGAAATGGCCACTGCACCGAGTCAAAAGCCTTTGAAATATCTATCTTCATCGCACATCTGGAGGAAACTCCCTCCTTATGATAGTCCTTGACAAGTTCTGTAGCAAGAAGTAAATTCTCCATGAGTAAGCGGTCCTTTATGAAAGCAGATTGGTTCGGTGCAATGAAATCAGGCAGGATAGTCTTGAGACGGTTCGCCAAAAGCTTGGAGATAATCTTATATAAGACATTACAGCAGGAGATTGGTCTGTAATCCTTCATTGCACAAGCCGAAGTGGTTTTTGGTATAAGAGCCAGGATTGTAGCGTTAACACCCTTTGGCAAAAAACCAAATGCAAAAAAAGATTGGACAGCCTTTGTGAGATCCGAACCAAGGATAGACCAAGTACTTTTGAAAAACTCCACCGTGAAACCATCTGGACCCGGAGATTTGTTTAAAGGCATGGAGAAGAGAACTTGTTTAACCTCCAGTGCTGAAACCTCTTGAAGAAGTCGGCATTGCTGATCCGCAGAACATCGAAAAGGTAACAGAACCCTTAAATCTGCAACAGAGATACCAGTGAACTCAACTGGTTTATGCGTTAGCAAATGTGTAAAAAACCGAATCCCTTCAGCCTTAATATCATCCATAGCAGTTAGACAATTACCATTAGGGTCGACAATCTCATGAATCGAGTTCTGCGACTGGCGCTCTGTGATGGCATTGTAAAAAACTCTGTTATTCTTGTCTCCCACATTCAACCAGTGAAGTTTAGAGCGTTGCTTGAGAAATCGCTCCTCCAAACCTGCAACCCGCTCCCAACGAGCATGAGCCGCTGCTTCCTCCGCCACATCCTGAGGCGTAGGATGCAGGTGAGACGCTAGTTGTTTTGCACAAAGATCCTCATAAGCAACCATTGCTCGCCGAGAAATATCAGCCAGTGTGTTGCGACTTTGCTCTCGTAGAACAGGCTTTAACTGCTTTAGCTTCTTGCTTAGAAAGAACAAAGAAGACGTAGAAAGATAGAGAGCTGGAGTAGTCTGCCAATAGTCTGCAACACTCGGTAGGAACTCTGGTTGCGAAGCCATGAGATTAGTAAACTTAAAAGGTCCCTTCTTCTGCGGCATTTCAGAATCAAAGTAAATCTTGCCACGGAGATGATCAGAGCATCCCCCAACCTCCACCAAATAGTAAGAATGTGGAAAGGATTGAGACCAGTCCACATTATGAAGAACTCTGTCTAGCTTCTTACAAATAAGACCATTCTCTTGATTATTACTCCAGGTAAACAAAGGACCCAAAGCTCGCAACTCCAATAAAGAACAATAACGTACCACGTCTTGAAAATCACGCATCCCAGAGGTTAACAACGGAGTGGAGACAGCATTCGAATGCTCCTCAATGTCCAGAGTTTCGTTGAAATCACCAAACAGAGCCCACGGCTTACCCTGAAAAGAGGCTAAGTCATGCTGCCTCCGAATATCAGCCCAAAGCGCTTTCCTTTCCGCTGCAGTATTATACGCATATATACAAGAGCACCAAATCTCATCCACACCACCACTCATCTGAACAGAACAAGTGATCATCTGCCCACTCATGAAAACAGCTTGAACCTTTGTTTGCGGGTTTGACACAAACCAAATCCTTCCCAACCGACTGAAACCATAGTTAGACACAAGGTGCCAATCACCAAAAACCTTTTTCATTACACGATCCACATTTTTCTCTTGAACCTTCGTTTCCAAAAGACAACCAAACTGAAAACCATTCTTCCTTACCCACTTCTTGACAACATCCTGTTTATTTGACTTATTAAAACCCCGAATATTCCAGAAAAATCCCGACATTAACGGTTGCGAGAAGAGTTCTTTCTGCCAAAACTTCGAGGACCAGCGTCCTTGGTTTACTGAGATGAGTCAGACAAAAACTTATGAGCATCCTTTGAATTCCTCGGCTGCTGCACACGAAGAGTAACAGGATCCTTAGGCACTGACAGCTGGCGAACTGACTCCAAGACAGACTTATTTCCTGTTGAAGAGACAGGAGGAGCTCCAAATTTCTCAACCGCAGCAAGCACGACATCAGGTTCAATCTCCCCTTCCTCAGTATCTCCCAAAGCAGCGAACCGGGAAGGAGAAGCGATTTGAACCGCACCATAAACTAATTTTTTTTGCATTGCTTGTGAGTTTTTACCACCCGAAGTAGTAACTTCTGTCCACTCCTCTGCAGTCCCCGAACCCTCCTTCTCAGTAACCAGTGGAACAGAAGATGCATCAGAGCTGGGATCCGTAACGTGCCCCGCACACTTCACCACTGGCAGAGTAGTGTCCGCCAGAGGCATAGTTTGCTCAGGTAGAGTAGTGTCCTCTCCTTCCGCAGGCATGGTGTGTTCTACAGGCTTAGGTTGATCCACCACTGGCATGGTGGTCGGCACATTAACGCGAACAGTAACAGCTGCTTCCGTCAAAACAGGTTGAACGGAGACAGGGGACGAAGATGCAGTTGCTAGCTTCGCCAAACAGCCGTCAACAGAGTGGCCCCACTTCCGGCAGAAACCACAACGATTAGGCAGCCAAGGGTATTCATATTGCACACAGGCTTCAACTCCACGCACTGAAAAATAGTACGTTTTTGGTAGCTCGTGCATAAGATCCACTTCCACAAAAATCTTAGCATCATCAAAATTAGTAACTAGCTCAGTGTCCGGGTGCAATCTCTTAGGGTCACCCACCGGACTTGCAAGAAAGCTAAGCCCCTCCCAGGTGAACATTGAATGCGGAACATTCTTGATTGTAACCCACAAAGGCATTGTGCGAATCTCTGGTTGGGCCTCCTCTGCTATCGGAGACCACTTCGAAACCATCATTGGCAAAGCACATATGTTCCACATACCCCTACGGAGTGCTCGCAGGCGAGCAGACGCATTACGGATACAGAACTTGACTGTTGTTTCATTGACTGCATAGACATCGATCTTAATGTTTTTATCCCCCAAATTCCAGATCTTGTTTACAATAACATGGATCTTGGCTACATGAGGCGCTTCAGACGGAAACCTACCAATGAGAAAATCCTCCCACAAAGACACCGAATTCTTGAGAATAGCATCTGGAACAGCGACCGTGGTCTTTCCATCTACCATCGAAACTTCAAAATCAAACTTCGTGAGGCTTGGCTTACCTCCTATGACATTAGCATAAGATTTAGGAGTCATAGCCTCCATCTGCGGACTGGAAACAGTATTCGAAACCCCGACAGTACCCTCCACCATCATGAGAAACCCCGACGGCCAACCGCCTAGACACTGCGGAACGTGCGGCCCACGACAAAACCCTAATCGCCTTCAAAATCGCACCCTTGCTTACGTGTCTTTTTTTTGCCGAGATTGAAGATGTTTTAATCGGTTTTCATGTTACACAATTCATAAAACCGGCTATTCAGTTATCTTTATTGCAAGGAAACTCTTAACGCTCATGCTCGATATGTCCTAGTTTGCAAGTCCTCAGGTTCTTTCGGCTTACCACCCTGAAATTCAAACGCGTGGTCAGGGCTTCTCAAATTCATGTCGCATTCACACCATTTTTTTTTATATGAATTCATATTTAAACCCTTTTTTAACACCTTATTTTTTCAAAATGGTCGTAAAATATCTAAACTGATTTTAAACAAACCAGAGCTGGAAAAAAACTTTTTATTACACACACAAACACCAAAACATGATTTTAATTATTTATGTAAAAATAACTAAAATATATTTAAACCGGAATTATACAAAATTGAATTGAGGGACGATCGGTTTCATCCGGTTTGTATCGGTTGAATAAATTTCTCCGCTTCCTCTGAAACCCTTTACATCCGTTATAAAAGTCTACCAGTTTTTCTCACTGCCGTGAACTCTCTCTTATAGTGGTTTGAATTGAATCGTTCTCTGTTGGTTGGTTTGGAGTTGAAACAGCGTTTGCAAGTGCGATAATACCTGCACTGAGCTGATCCTTTACACTTCGATTATTTTTTTTGTCTCTATCAACGACAATGAAACGATGATATGTTTCTTCTATGTGTTTTTAGGGTTTTTCTTTTAACCGTAAGCTCCAAACTAACTCAGTGTTCCTTCGTTGCTTCAATTAAAAAGGTTTTTGTTTGTTTGTTTTGTTTCATAGCAAAAGTTATGGTCCGAGTTTGAGCAATGAGGACAGGATCAGTGAGTTGCCTGATGATCTGCTTCTGCAGATATTGTCTTTACGTACAACAGAAGATGTTGTAGCCATGAGTGTCTTGGCTAAACGATGGCGGTCTCTTTGGAAGATGATGCCTTGTCTTGATTTTGAATACAGTGGCAGGACTAGTTACGAGACATTTTCCAATAATGTTTGCAGGTGTTTGCTTTCGCATCAAGCTCCGGTTCTACAGAGTTTGGATCTCTGGATTTATTTTACGAAAGGTACTAGTAGTATCGATATCGGAATATTAGTTGGAACTGCATTTGGACTCCATGTGCGTAAGTTGGTACTCAATATCTTCACTGGTGGAGAACCGTTCAAATTTCCTAGCAGTTTGTATAACTGTGAAACACTAGAGACGTTGGAACTTGGAAGTAATCTTGGTTCCGTCCTTGTAGATGTCCCTTCTCCGGTGTGTCGGAAATCGCTTAGAACTCTACGCCTTATCGAAGTGGACTACAAAGACGATGAATCAATAATTAACCTTTTATCTGGCTGTATTAATCTTGAAAATTTGGTGGTTAATCTAAATGGAGATGAGTCATGTGAAAATGTGGAGACTTTCACTATTGCCGTGCCATCCTTACAGCGGCTAACAATTATTGATTATATTTATGATTCGGTCTGTGAGATAAATGCCCCTTCTTTGAAATACTTGAAGATTGAAGGGCTTCTTGTTGGAAGCGATTATTGTCTGACTGAGAATGTGCCTGGCCTGGTGGAGGCAGATATTGCCATCAATGGTGAAATCGACGAGAACATCTTGGGATCACTCACTTCAGTTAAACGTCTTTCCTTGAAGGTATCACCCTTGGAGGTAAGGTTTTCATGTGATTAATCGAATTACTTGTTGTTATTGCATATTGTTTCTCTACTAATATTGCCTTCATGTATGTATAGGTTACACTTCCTATCAGTAGTACCTTTTTATCACTTGACTTATTTGGAGCTATGTACATATAAATCTGATTGGTGGAATCTACTTACGTTCATGCTCGATATTTCTCCTAATTTACAAGTCCTCAAGCTCATCGGTTTCAAGATAGTAAGTTCATCTTTCAACAATGTTTCCAGCTCTGTTTTGGGTTTGATGATCATATTTATATGTGATTTTATTTTGTGTTTCCTCCTCGTTGGTCTCAGAAGTGGAAAAAGGTTATAGATCAGGAGCCTTGGGCGAAATGGAACAAACCGAAGAATGTTCCTGAATGTTTGTTGCTCCACCTCGAAACATTGGTGTGGACATGTTCTGAAGCGAGACTAGAGGATGAGATAGAGGTGGCAAAATATATCCTTAGGAACGCAAGGCGTTTGGAAAAGGCAACTTTCTCCAAACTTGAAATTAGTTCGGACAAGAGAGTTGAGATGGTTCAGGAACTCAAAACCGTGGTCAGGGCGTCGAAGTCATGTCAACTTGTGTTCAAATGAAACTTAGACATATATATATATTTGTAGAGATTTATTTGTCATTGTGCGCAGGTTTGGTACTCTTTAATTTGGAAAGACCCATTTATAATTTTCTGATTTAGTTGAGTTTGATGTTGGAACGCATCTAAGATGTTGCAATCCATAGAGACTAGTGTGGTTAAAAACTCATGCATGCTCGTGTTATACTGCCACGAAGCTCATGTTCAGTCCTTGGTTGTGACTTTGAAGCCTGATTCTTGGGATTGAAGGAACATTACTTAATCGAAGTAAATTACAGATTTGAATTTATGTATATCACTTGTATATGTGAATTAATCTTTAGTTTTTGCAATTCATTACTGAAAGAGCTTTTTCTAAATACTAAATTTTCAAATCCAAAACTACAGACTTTAAAACACTTTTAATTAGATAGTCTTTAGATTTTCACGGTAGCGAAGACACATGTAGTACTACTCCCCCTCTTCAAAACCCTACCATCCAGCCGAACAATCTCTCTAGACTCTAGCAGTGAAGGAAGAAAGGCCTTTCTATCCTTCTGAGCGTTTGGCCGCGCGTCTTCTTTTGGAGGCTGAAACAGCGTTTGTAAATGCGATCGCACAATTCTTTCTTGACCAATTTTTATATTTGTTTATATGTACTAATACTATGCCTCATGTATAGATTAAGTTTCCTACTGGTAGCATCTTCTATCAGTTGGTATCTTTGGAGCTAGGTACATATATATAACGCAGAGTGGTGGAATCTACTTACCCTTATGCTTGATAGTTCTCCTAAACTGCAAGTCCTCAAGCTCATTGGTGTAAGCAATTAATGTTCATTTGTATCAACAAATCTTTCAGTAGGTTTGATGATCTAATAATAACATATATTGCATGTGTTTCTCTCTCATGTTGATCTCAGCGACGGAGATCCCACACGGCTTGTGGGAAATTATGGAATCAACCCAAGAATGTTCCTGAATGTTTATTGTGGAACCTCGAGACATTCATATGGGAAGGATTTGAATGGAAACGAGAAGGTGAGACCGAAATGGCGAAATATATTTTAAGTAACACAAATGGTTTGAAGAGAGCTACTTTCTCCTCAAAATGCATCACTCCTAAAGAGAGAGTTGAGATGGTCGAGACTTTGAATAGTGTGGTCAGGGCTTCAAGTTCATGCCAGATTCTGGTCAAATGAAAAATTATAACTTTTAGTTTACAAACTTACTATGCGTTTTGTTCAACCGGTTTCTAGGAATTTTTATCTATTTTGGATATTGAATGAATGTGAGAAAAAAAAACCTTACTTTTGATTTGGTGTCATGGTGATCCAATTTTGGGGTTTTATGATTTATATGGCTATATCTTGGCATTTGGAAGAAGAGATTCAGAAATAAGAAGCTAAGGCCGGCCTAAGAATTGCTAAAAACAGAGTAGTCTTGATTTGGTTAAGAACATGTATTTTTGAGGTGAAACACAACTAATGATATCATATCTAGTTCATACAAAAATAAAGATTTTGAGAAGTTACCACATGTAAGTTCTAGTATTACACACGTCATTGGTTTTAGATGTTGACGTATGGTACTAAGTTTAAACGATTCAAAATTCTGAACTTTATGTATTGTTGAGGTTATAAAATCTTGGGTTTGTGATTTTTTCATTTTTATGTTGCCGTAGCTTGTTGCCATTGGGAAATAATCTGATGAGTAGGAAACTAAATAAAGAATCGCAAAACATATAGAAGAATCGTAAAATCAAAGTGGCAGTCAAACAATATCTGACTAGGAAGGAATACGTTACCTGTGCGAGCTCTCTCCTCTTTAATTCGTGCTCAACTTTTATCTCTATCAACGACAATGAAACGATGGTATACTTTTATGACCCGTTCTAGGTTTTTTTTGTTGTGCATCTCTTTCTTATGAATCGTTCGAGGGTTCTCGTTCTAAACCATTTAATTCATTATTTTTTTCTTTTTGGTATTTGAAAAGTTTGAGAATTGGAGGTGGTGTGAATGAGGACAGGATCAGTGATTTGCGTGAAGCTCTGCTTCTCCAGATATTGTCTTTACTTTTAAAGATGTTGTAGCCACTAGTGTTTTGTCTAAACCATGGAGGTCTCTCTGGAAGCTTGTGCCTAAACTCAAGTTTGACTATGAAAACAATCAAAGTGAACACGAGACATACTCAGAGATCGTAACCAGGCTTTTGCTTTCCAATAAAGCTCCGGTTCTAGAGAATTTGCATCTCGAGTTTGAGGTTGGCAAGTGTCGTTCTGTGGATGTTGGAATGTGGATTGGAATCGCATACGCACGCCGTGTGCGTGAGTTGGTTCTCCATCCTATATCTGAGAAAGGGTATTTCAGATTTCCTACAAGCTTGTATAACACTCATAAGTTGGGTCTGCGTTGATGTCCCTTCTCAGGTTTGTCTCAAGTATCTTAGAACTCTGCGTCTTGACTATGTGGATGGACTACAGAGACGGTGAAACATTTGTTAACCATTTATCTGGCTGCCCTAATCTTGAAAATTTGGTACTGTATCTATCGGATATGGAGACTTGAGACAAACCAATATTTAAGTACTCCTTCTTTGAAGTACTTAAATATTGACGGGGTTAAGGCTTTTGATATTTGTCTGATGGAGAATGCGCCGGAGTTGGTGGAGGCAACTATTAGTAATGTCTCTAAGATAATCAATGAGGAATATCTCACGTCAGTCAAACGTCTTTCCTTGGCTTTATCACCGTTGGAGGTAAAGTTTTCTTGCAAGTAACTGTTATCACACACTGGTTTTGTGCTAATATTATTGCCTCATCTCATGTATAGATTAAGTTTCCTACTGGTAGCATCTTCTGTCAGTTGGTATCTTTGTGCTCATGCTCGATATATAGTTCTCCTAAATTGCAAGTTCTCAAGCTCATTGGTGTAAGCAATGTTCATCTGTCAGAATTTTTTGCAAGTTGGTTTTAAAGATCTAATAAAAATAGTATACATTGTGTGTTTCCCTTCGTTGGTCTCAGAAATGGCGTAGTGCAAATAATCGTTTGGCCATTAGGAGGTGGAATGAACCAAAGAATGTTCCTGGATGTTTGTTGTTTCATCTTGAGACATTTATGTGGAAAGGCTGCAAAAGGCTAGGAGAAGATGAAAAAGAAGTGGCGAAATACATCCTAAGGAACACAAATCGTTTGAAGAAAAGCAACTTTCTTCAGAAGAATCTATGAAGAGAACAAATCTCAAGACATGATTGAGATGGTTAAGCTGGTGGAGGAATTCGAAAGTGTGGTCAGAGCTTGAATGTTACCTAGAAAAATAGTCTTTTGTTTACATGTAACTTTTTACTGTTATGTCTTGATGGAGTATGGCCTGCTTGGCCGTTTTATTATTATTATTATTATTATTATTATTATTATTATTATTATTATGTTATTTGTACGGATGATACAATTTTGTGTTTTGTGAAGAGGTTTTGGTCGTTGTGGAGAAGCTTTTGGTGGAAATTGTAAATTTTTCTTTATACTTTTGCAGTTTCAAAGAATGTTTGCAACTTGCAAGGCTCCGGTTCAACAGAGTTTGCATCTCAAAATTCTTATATATAGGTGTAATGCAGTGGATACTGGATCTTGATTGGAATTGCATTTTTGCTAAGGCATACTCCAATATAGTGGACAAAATTCATATTTCCGAAAAGCTTGTACAACTGTGAAACAGTAGAGACCTTGGAACTCTAGCATTCGGTTCTTTTAGATGTAGAATCAACCAAATATATGTTTGTTCATAAATGCTTGTTGTTATAGTCAACTATCTCCTAAACTTTCTCATTCATCCCCAAAAATGGATTTACAAACGTCTTACTTCACTCGGTCTTTAAGACTTGTATTGGTTTCAGATGTTGAGTTGTAGTTTAACCGGTTACAAATTCTGTAATGTATGAATTGTTAAGGTTATAGAAGAACTTCTGTAAATTAATATATTTTTTCGTTTCCAAGTTGGGTCAGTGTAATTTTAGACACAATTTGATAAAATTAATAAAATAATATTTTCTTTTAAAAATCATTTATATAAATATGGTCCCATCATTAATATAAATTGATAATTGTATAAAATTATCAATATATATGTAAATA
The DNA here is from genome assembly GCF_000633955.1 of Camelina sativa. Taxonomy (NCBI): domain Eukaryota; kingdom Viridiplantae; phylum Streptophyta; class Magnoliopsida; order Brassicales; family Brassicaceae; genus Camelina; species Camelina sativa. Next base: position 5,891,862 of record NC_025688.1, read on the forward strand.
TATACACACTAATTTCTGTTAGATTTCATTTCTAATATTTTTACTATATAAAAAACTTTGAGTATCCTCTTCAAAATATGATAATTATTATTTTCATTTTATAAAAAAGTTATGTATATTAATTAAATCTTATTTTAAACTTTTTTTTTTGAAAAATTACCAAATTAGAAAAATCTCTCTATAAATTAATAATTGATAAATTAAAACCTCTTTAAATTAATAAATTTTCATGGTCCCAACTTTATTAATTTATAGAGGTTTTACTGTATATACTATCTTGGGTTTGTGATTTTTTTATATCTTAAGAGGTGTTATTAGATTCTAATGTATAAAGAATTTTGATGACTTCAATAAAATCATAGAAAGTAAATAAATATGTGAAAGATTATAAAGGATTTGCTAAAGGGTTTTCTATAATGTTGATTGGTTTTTCAATAATTTTGTTAAGTTTTCCAAACAATCTGTTTATTTAATGATATTTTCATGACTTTATCTTGTGAATTAAAAAGATGTATAAAATCATAAACTAATATATATATAGTAATTAAATTCATTAACAATCCTAAATTCTTTTATTTTAGTTGGATAACACAAAACTTTTATAGACTTTATAAAATTATGAATCTAATAACCCCAAATTTATTAATACTTTAAACAACTTTTTAATATATCACAAAGTAATAACACCAAACTTTTGCAGAGTTTAACAAAATTTTATTGAATAACAAAGATATTCTACATGATATTTAAAGACATCAAAACTCTATTTAAATCATAAACTAATAACATTCCCTTAAAATAGATAAAAATAAACTAAAATTACATATACACACTGAATATAATTTATATACATTAAAATAAAGTGGTTTGAATCAATCTATGTAAAATGTGCTTAAAATCACTCATATGACAAGGCTTAAACTGGCTTGGATTTTTTTTCTTTTTCTTTTTTTTTTTCCTGTTAAACACGCCTCTATATATATATATTAACATCACTAGGCATTCGTCTAAAATACACACAAACCATACATATTTCCTCCGAAACAACCCTACTTAGCCTTGCTCTCTACGGCGGCCGAATTCGACCAGATCCCATCTACATCTGCTTCAATTCAAGCTTGACCAATATGGAACAACGGTTAGATTCTTTATATGTTTCAGGATTCTTTAACTGTAATCTCCAAATCTTCAAAAACCAACTCGTGTGTCTTTTGTTGTGATCTTTAGCAGCAAAATAGATGGCTTTAATTATGAGGACAGGATCAGTCAGTTGCCTGAGGCTTTGATTCTGGAGATATTGTCTCATCTTCCGATGGAAGTTGCTGTAACCACGAGTGTTTTGTCCAAGCAATGGCAGTCTCTTTGGAAGACTTTGCCTAAACTCAGTTTTGATTCTTGCGGTCCTTACCAACGCAAGGCTTTGCTCTCACAACAGGCTCCGGTTCTACAGAGTTTGCATCTCAATATCTGTTTTGATGAGTGTACTGCAATTGATACTGAAAAATTGATTGGAATTGCATTCGCCCGCAATTTGCGTAAGCTGGTACTCCAGGTTAATTATATTGAAAAATTCAGATTTCCTACAAGCTTTTACAACTGTGAAACACTAGATACCTTGGAACTCAAGTATTCAATTCTTTTAGATGTCCCCACTTCTTCAGTTTGTCTGAAATCCCTTAGAACTCTGCACCTTTTCTATGTGATTTTCAAAGACGATGCATCAGTTATGAACCTTTTATCTGGCTGTCCTAATCTCGAAAACTTGAATGTTCATGGTAATGGACACGTGAAGACTTTCACTATTGACGTCCCATCATTACAGAGACTAACAATTTATAATAACGATGGTAGCGGGCAAAGTTGTGGTGGCTATGTGATAAATGCTCCTTCTTTAAAATACTGGAAGATTGAAGTGTACACTAGTCTTGACTTTTGTCTGATTGAGAAGGTGACTGATCTGTGGAAGGCAAATCTCATTGTTGACCCGCAGATAATTAATGAGAACCTTCTCGAATCTTTAACTTCAGTCCAACGTCTTTCCTTGAGATTATTATCACCTTTGGAGGTAGATTATCAGTTTTTCTTGCAATTAATTTAGTTTTGTTATTACATTATTTATGTACTAATACTTCTTCATGTATAGTTTAAGCTTCCCAGTGGTAGCATCTTCTATAAGCTGGTATACTTGGAGCTATATACTACTTATGAACCTAGTTGGTGGAAACTACTTACCCTCATGCTTGATGGTTCTCCTAATTTGCAAGTTCTCAAGCTCTCTGGCGTAAGCAATATATTCATCCGTCATAAAAACATTTGTCCAGTAGATTTGATGATCTTAATATATATAGTGACATACATTGCATGTTTTTCTCTATCAGAAATTGGGTTGGAGAAAAGACCTCGTGGCTTGTGGGAACTCATGGAATCGACCAGAAAATGTTCCTGAATGTTTATTGTGGAACCTCGAGACATTCGTTTGGGATTTCTATGCATGGAACCGAGAGGGTGAGGTTGAAGTGGCAAAATATATTCTAATTAACTCAAATCGTTTGAAGAGAGCAACTTTTTCCTCAAAACACATCACTGATCCTAAAGAGAGAGATAACATGGTCGAGGATTTGAATAGTGTGGTCAGGGCTTCGAGTTCATGCCAGCTTCTGGTCAGATGAGAAATATGTATTATGGCTGGAGTCTTTGTTCTCACATCTAACTTTAACCATGCTTTGGTGTAGAGACTGTGTTTTTAAGGTGTAGATCATTTTGGCATTTGCAAATGATGTCATATATTCATATGAAAATAAACTTTAACTATGCTTTGGTTGAGAAAATGTTTTTGTTTTCTAAGGTGAAATATGTCTTGTATGAAATTAATGAAAAAATGGTAAAACATTTTTACTTAATGAAACTAAGAATGGTAAAAAACAGAAATTAATGAAAAATAACGAAGTTTACTGAACAAAGTAGGGTCTTAATTAGGGTTCCCTTGAGAGATATCTCTCCTGTAAACGTGGTTGCTTCGAGGATATGTGGAAAAAAAATTAGTTGTGGACTCTTTCGTATGCCCCAAATAGCTGCTTGTAATTAGGATAGTTTGTTTTGTTGACCATAATAAAAAGTGAAGAACAAGGATATCTATTAATTAATAGCAAACTTCGGATCTCTCTTAACTTTTGCATCTCCACTTTGCTCGTTAACCTTATTCAAATCTGAGCAGAAACGTTTGCATTTGGAGATCAAAGGCGTAAATCATAAGGGCTTAAAACAAAAGTTTGACAAAATGAAACGATGGTTAGTTTCTTTACATGTTTTAGGATTCTTTCACTTGTAATGTCCAAAACTTAATTAGGACTAACATGTCTTTCTTTGTTGTTCTGTTTTGGTATATTTGACAGCAAATATTGTGATAGTGGGAGTACGAGACACCAAGATACTGTGAATGCAGACAGGATCAGTGAGTTGCCTGAAGCTCTGATTCTGCAGATACTGTCTCTCCTTCCTACAAAAGAAGCCATAGCTACGAGTGTCTTGTCTAAACAATGGCAGTCTCATTGGAAGATGCTGCCTAAACTCAAGTTTGATTGTAGCGATCACAAGCCTGTACGCGGAACAATGACATTTTCAACTAATATTTGCAGGTCGTTGCTTTCTTACAATAAGGCTCCGGTTTTAAAGAGTTTGCATCTGAAAATTTGTTTCTCTAGATGTTCTACAATTGATATTGGAATCTTGATTGGAATTGCACTGTCCCGGAATGTGCGTAAGCTGGTACTAGAATGTTCACTTTTGAACGTTTTCAAATTTCCGAGATGCTTATTGTATAACTGTGAAACACTAGAGACCTTGAAACTCAAGTATTCGGCTCGTATCGATGTCCCTTCTTCGATTCGTTTGAAATCCCTTACAACTCTGCACCTTGACCGTGTGGACTTCAAAAACGATGAATCTGTGGTTAACCTTTTATCTGGTTGTCCTAATCTTGAAAATTTGATGGTGCATCTATTTCCAATAAGGCGTTTGAATACTTTGAAGAGTTTCAAAATTGTGGTGCCATCGTTACAGAGACTGTCCATATTTGGTAGCAGGCGTGGAAGGCTACAGGGCTATGTGATAAATGCTCCTTCTTTAATATACTTGAAGATTGAAGGGATTTGTGGTCATGACTTTTGTCTGATTGAGAACGTACCAAAGCTGGTGGAGGCAAATATCATTGATGTCTCTGATATAGTCAATGAGAACCTTCTGGGATCTCTAACTTCACTCACACGTCTTTCCTTGGCTTTGTCATCACCCTTGAAGGTAAATTTATATATAGAGTTGGCGATATTACATTGTTTTTGTACTAATACTCTCTCATGTATAGATTAAGTTTCCTACGGGTAGCATCTTCCACCAGCTAGTATATTTGGAGCTACATACAAATAAAGAAGAATGGTGGAATCTACTTACACTCATGCTCGATAGTTCTCCTAAATTGCAAGTCCTCAAGCTCATTGATGTAAGCAATATGAAGTTCATTATTTTCAGCTATCTTTTCCTAAATCGGTTTAGTTTTGTTGAATTAATATAATGTCATTGTGGTCACTAGTCTCGGCCACTGGGTTCAAGAAAAGATCTTGTGGCTCATGGGCAATGGAACCAACCAAATAATGTTGCGGAATGTTTGTTGCATCATCTCGAGACATTTGTGTGGAATGGTTACAAAGAGAAACTAGAAGAGGAGATAGAGGTGGCGAAATACATCCTCAGAAATGCAAATTGCTTGAAGGAAGCAACTATCTCCATAATAGGCCTTAACTCATACGAGAGACTTGAGATGCTTAAAGAGTTGGAGAGTGTGGTCAGGGTTTCGAATTCATCATGCAAACTTG
>NC_025688.1:5896763-5908116 GCF_000633955.1 Camelina sativa
AGAGTGTTGATCTCTGTTGTTTCACAAATAATTTTTACTTGTGTTGTTACTTCAGTACTTGGTTTCCAATGATCTTTTCTTTTTTCTTTTCGAAAAACATAAGACACCATTAACATTTAGATGAAACATAGTTATTATACAATGAGGCCATGAGGGATTGAACCATGTAGGAGGGAATTTTCCAACATTTTGGCTATGGTTTAAGGGTTTTGTGAAGGGTTTTTTTTTTTTTTTTTTTTTTTTTAAGTATAAATAGTTCCCTTCAAGATTATACTAGAGATTTTAGTATATTTATTTAAGTATTATTTTGTGCCTATTATATTAAAATATTAATTTTTAATAAACCTTACTATATTAATTGGGAAGTACAAATATAAAACTAACCTTAAAATGTGTAAAAAACTACATTCACTTGTCATTAGAAAACCTTAATTAATTAATTAATCTTTATTAATTATTAATAAACAAAAAATCATTAACATATCAAATTAAATTAAATCTACAAAAGTAAATAGAATCTATTCAAATCTAAACTAATTTGTACTTGAAGAAAAATATTATTAAAAAATTAACAGCTGAGATTTTAATAATTAAAAATTTAATAGCTAAGATTTTAATAATTAAAAATTTAATAGCTAACATTTTAACATTATTATTTCCATTTAACAACTTAGATTTTAAAAATTAATAAATAACATAATACCAAAATAAATTATTACAAATTTTCATCAAAAAAATTCAGCCAGCAATTTTTGCGGATTAGTACCTAGTGTAGATGAATTCAGCATGAGGGTTCAATATTATGGACGAGATTAATATATAGCATACTAAGCCTTATGAGTTATGAAACCCTAACGTCCGCAGTCTAATATCTTCGTCTCCGCTACGCTACCTATTCAATTCAAGCAGATCCGTCTTTGTTTGGAAAAAAGCTTTAAATTAAACAGCAACAGTCAACACAGAATTCTTAAATTCAAGCTTGAGCAATGAACCGATGGTTAGTATATCTCTTTGTCAAAGAGAAAAGAAAGACGATGGTCAGCATATATATTTTCCAAAACTTTAAAACCAATTCGTGTCTTTTAACTTGTCTTGTTCGATTTTGGCTTTTGACAGCAAAAGGAGTGGTGAAAGTAAGAATAATCAAGGTGTTTTGAATGCGGACAGGATCAGTCAGTTGCCTGAAGCCTTGATTGTGAATATATTGTCTTTGCTTACTACAAAAGAGGCCATAGCCACGAGCGTTTTGTCTAAACAATGGCACTCTCATTGGAAGATGCTGCCTAAACTCGCGTTCCATTCTAACCAATCTTACTATCACAACCGTGAACTCGGGACGTTTTCAAAGGACGTTTTCAAGACTTTGCTTTCACACAAGGCTCTCGTTCTACATAGTTTTCATCTCTCAGTTGTGTTAGATAAATCTGACGTAACGGATACTGGAGTATTGATTGGAATTGCTGTTTCCCGCAATGTACGTAAGCTGGTACTCGGTGTTCAATGTTACGATGGGAATGTACGCTTCAGTTTTCCTAGATGCTTGTACAACTGTGAAACACTAGAGACTTTAAGACTCACTTATAGTGTTCATATAGATGTCCCTTCAACATTTTGTCTAAAATCTCTTAGAACTATGGAGCTTATCATGGTGGGATTCAAAGACGATGAATCAGTTATTAACCTTTTATCTGGCTGCCCTAAGCTCGAAAACTTGGAAGTGCAACGAATACCAGAGAACAGTGCGAAGACTTTCACTATTGCAGTTCCATCTTTATAGAGGTTAAAATTTTATAATTACAGCTATTTTGAGCCGCTTGCGGGCTATGTGATAAATGCTCCCTCTTTGAAATACTTGGATATTGAGAATTGTGGTTATGGTCTTGAGTTTTGTCTTATTGAGAATTTGAGGAAGCTGGTGGAGGCAATAATCATTGTTGTCTCTAAGATAATCAATGAGAACCTTTTGGAATCTCTAACTTCGGTCAAACGTCTGTCCTTGGAATTGCCACCCTTGATGGTACGTCTTTCAGGTTTTCCTTTGCAATTAATTTAGTTTTGTTATTATATTGTTTACGTGCTAATTCTGACTCATGCACAGGTCAAGCTTTCCACCGGCAGCACCTTCTATCAGCTTGTATATTTGGAGCTACATACACAAACAGCGTGGTGGAATCTACTTACCCTCATGCTTGATAGATCTCCTAAATTGCAAGTCCTAAAGCTCATGCACGTAAGCATATAGTTCATCCATCAGCAATTTTTCCAGCTAGGTTTTAAGGTTTGATAAATTTAATAATAAGATACATTGCATGTGTTTCCCCCTCACTGATCTTAGCCTATCGGTTGGAAAGAAAGCCCAGCTCCTGGAACATGGAATCAACCAAAGAATGTTCCTGAATGTTTGTGGTCTCACCTCGAGACATTCAACTGGATAGGGTACGAATGGAAAGAAGAAGAGGAGATCAAAGTGGCGAAATATATTCTAAGTAACTCAAATCGTTTGAAAACAGCAACTTTGTCCTTATCAAAACACATCACTGATCCTAAAGAGAGAGATAACATGGTCGAGGATTTGAATAGTATGGTCAGGGCTTCGAGTTCATGCCAGCTTCTGTTCAAATGAAAACATATATATTAGGACTCTTTGTTCTCACAGGTAACATTAACTATGTTTTTTGTTCAACCGGTTTCTAGGAAAAAAAATTCTGTTGAGGTGAAATAAAGATTTTGGCAATTGCAAATGCTGTCATATATAGAATTCATAGGATTTTGCTTATCGCGGCTTATTAATTTAAAACATAAATCAAGTTTCCCCTTGTTGTTATGAGGAGTGGCTTAAGAAGGGAGATCGTGTGGCCTTTAAGAAATGGAATCAATCAAAATATGTTCCTGAATGATTGTTGCCTTAACTTGGACGAGGGACTTGACACTCTTGAGGAGTTAGAAATTGTTGTCAGGGGTTTCACAAATCACTTTTACTATGATGTTACTTCAACGTTTTCTAGACGAAAAAAATATTTTATTAAGCATAGTTATTATACAATGAGGGGTTTAACCATGTAGGTGGAAATTACAGCGTGAAAAGAAAAAGGAGTCTATAGAGATCATTAAAGCTCTCAACAAGATGTGAATTTCTTTCTTCTTTGTTTTTTTGGGAGAAAATGTGAATTGATGTGACCAAAAGGAACATTGTTAATTACAAAATCTGAGGGGCAAGGAGCTTATATGGCCAACAACAACAACAACAAAAAGCCAAAGTGAAGATAATACAAGTCAACTAGCATATTAGATTACTAGGAATGGGTGAACCATTGAGACAACAATCTTCTAAAACATTTACGGTATCTGCCAGCTAGAAGAGTGTCACATTGAGGAACGGTTAAGTTTTACGAAAGATAAACATCATTGGTTGGTTGGTTTTAATGGAACCTACTGGACATCGTGTAACATTGGAGCTTACGAGATTGCGAATCCGTTCTTATGTCCCCAACAAGGAAAATTTGGTTTTTGTTACGTAGTTGGTTTAAGTTTGATTTTCGTTTGGTTTTCTATGTTCTGGTTGAGTGCTCTGTTCCCTGAAACTTGTTTCACTTGATTCATCGTTGATTATGGATAATTTTGCAGAGATGAAATTTGGAACTCCAAAATCTGATATTTTCGCAAAGGAATGCTTATATCTTCACTGATCCATTTAAAATCTTAAGCAAGACTTAAGCATATCGCACTACAAGAAAACAAGGTCATAACTGACTGCATTTGTGCCGAACAACAGTCTGTCGGTAATTATCGACGAAATACTGACCGATTTCTGATGCTTCAAGAATTTGTCGGTTTTCCGTCAGGAAATTACCGACAGACAGAATCCGTCAGTATCTGTCAATATTTATGATGGATTACCGACCAAATCACACCGTCAGTACCCACCGTCAGAATTTAGTCGGTAAATATATCCGTTGTTGCCGCTTGTATATTATTCGATTTCCGACGGCTGTAAATTTACATCCGTCGGAAATCCGTCGGTAAATATATCTATTATTATAGTCGTTTATATTATTCCCTTTCCGACGGATTTCTGACAAGTCAAATTAATATCCGTCGGAAATTCGTCGGTAAATGTATCCGTTAATGTAGCCGTTGTATAGCCTCAAAATTACTGACGGATTACTGACGGACACGAAATTTACTTTCTCTATAAAAACCAACCACTCCTTCTCATAAGTTCACTCAATTTTTTTAGAAAAAAAAAACAAAAAATGTCTTCTTCTTCTTATTTGCGGTCGTGGATGGACGACCGATGCTCGATCCGGAATCAAATTTATTGAGTGATGAGTATGCTCGTGGTGTATGCGAATTTATAGAGTTGGCATGTAAACAACCGGTTGCTCTTCAAACCCGTAAGTTGAAATGTCCATGTTTGATTTGCAGAATTTCTCACAATATTAGGATTGATTTAGTATGGAGTCATCTTTATTCCTATGGTTTTATGCCGGGTTACAAGATTTGGTTTCTCCATGGTGAAAGACCAGAGTACAATAGTTCTAGCGAACCATATATTGTTGATAGCGTAGAGGAACCTAGAACAAAAGTAGATTATGGTGTGGGTACTGTTGAGATGGTGAATGATGCATATAGGGAAAACATGCAATCGATGGGTCAAAATGTTGATAGGTTAGATGAACCTAATGCAGAAGCACACAAGTTTTTTTTTATGTTGGACGCAGCTAAGCAGCCGTTGTACGGAGGTTGTAGAGAAGGTCATTCGGCTTTATCATCTGTAAGCAGATTGATGACCATAAAGACGGACTACAATTTGGCTGAGGAATGTGTGGATGCGATAACAGATTTTGTGAAAGACCTTTTGCCTGTAGATAATCATTTTCCAGGTACATATTACGAGATTCAGAAATTGGTTTCCGGTCTTGGTTTGCCGTATCAAATGATAGATGTATGCGAAGATAATTGCATGACCTATTGGAGAGAAGACGAAGATAGGACAAGGTGTCGATTTTGTCAAAAACCAAGATATTAGGAAACAGGCGGTAGGGTTCCAATTCCATATAAGCGGATGTGGTATTTACCGATCACAGAAAGGCTGAAGTGATTATATCAATCTGAGCAGACGGCTGGTCCAATGAGATGGCACGCAGAACATAACTCAAACGGAGAGATTACGCATCCTTCAGATGCAGAAGCATGGAGGCATTTCCAATCTGTGTATCCGGATTTTGCGTATGAGCCACAAAACGTGTACCTGGGATTATCTACAGATGGTTTCAACCCATTTGGAAAGCATGGAAGGCAATATTCGTTGTGGCCAGTAATCGTAACACCTTATAACTTACCGCCATTTTTGTGCATGCGTCGAGAGTTTCTTTTCCTTTCAATTTTGGTTCCCGGTCCAAATCATCCAAAGAGATCTCTTGATGTGTTTCTCCAGCCGTTGATACATGAGCTGAAAATGTTATGGGATCATTGTGCTACAGCATATAACGTTTCAACCAAGCAGAATTTCCAGATGCGTGCAGAACTTATGTGGATGATTAGTGACTTTCCAGCTTATGGGATGCTATCTGGATGGACAACTCATGGAAGGTTAGCGTGTCCGTACTGTCAAGATAACACAGATGCGTTCCATTTGAGGCACGGACGTAAAACGAGTTGGTTTGATTGTCATAGAAGATTTCTACCAGCTCGTCACCCTTATCGGCGTTCGAGGACATTGTTTAGGAAGAATAAGCAAGTGGTTGACCCACCACCTCCTGAAGTCGACAGACATATTTTACTGGAACAGTTAAGAGATTTTGGAGCAGAGAGGACTACAGATTGTGGTGGTAATGGACATGTTGTTGTTTACGGTGCTGGCATCAATCACAATTGGTATAAACATAGCATTTTTTGGGTGTTGCCTTATTGGAAAGATCTTTTGTTGAAACATAATCTAGATGTCATGCACGTCGAGAAGAACGTCTTCGACAACCTCATGAACACTGTTCTAAATGTTCCGGGAAAGACAAAAGATAATTTGAAGTCTAGATTAGATTTGCCAGATATTTGTGATCGCGATCCGCTTCATGTACTAGAAAATGGGAGATGTCCAGTCCCGACATTTCGGTTAGACACGCACAAGAAGGAAGCGTTCTTCAACTGGATTACCCACGATATTAAATTACCTGATGGATACGCATCTAATTTGCGTAATTGTGTTGATATGGCTGAAGGAAAGTTTACTGGAATGAAGAGCCATGATTGTCATGTTGTGATGCAGCGACTTCTTCCATTTGCATTTGAGCATCTTTTACCAAGCAATGTCCACCAAGCAATTGCAGGTATATTTCTAAATATCGCCATTTTTTAAGAATTATATACATATTTATTTATATATACAGTAAAAGAATTAATTCATAGAGGTTTTACAGTATTAATCCGATCTTCTTTTTACCTACAGGGGTAGGTGCATTTTTCCGGGATTTATGCTCTAGAACACTTACAGTTGACGGTATTTGTAACTTGGAAGAAAACATACCAATGATCCTATGCAATCTCGAGAAGATATTTCCTCCATCTTTTTTTGATGTTATGGAGCATTTCCCAATACACCTTCCGCGAGAAGCTAAACTTGGTGGTCTTGTTCAGTACCAGTAGATGTATCCTTTTGAGCGGTATATGTTTCATCTGAAGAAGAAGGTCAAAAATTTAAGCAAAGTTGAAGGCTCTATTGTAGCAGAAAGTATAAACGAAGAAGCCTCAAATTTTGCCGAATTTTACTTTCCTGCCCAAGTTTGTACAAAAAGACGACGTCCTACTTGTCATGATGATGGAGGCGAAGTGGCTAGTTATTCGGTATATGTACCTAACTTGTTTACACAAGTAGGAAGACTCAGTGGGACAAGAAAGAATCGTCAACTGTCGCAGCAAGAGTATACACACTTACATATGTATATTCTCACAAAGTGTGAGGATTTTATGGAATATGAGAGGTACATTTTAAAATTAATATGAATTGAAACTTAAATTTATAATTTCATATCTTCTAAAATTTGTTTTTTTTTTGGTTTTGTAATAGGTTTTACATGGCTTTAATACGCTCTTACTATCTCACATATACCGAGGAGCAGCTTGATGAGCATAAGCAAAGGGATTTTGCGCCTTGGTTGAAATATTATGTAAGTGTTTTACTAGCTTGGTTTAATATAAATTTAATATTAAATATTATTAATTTTTTAAAACATCTTTTTTTAGGTTAACGATGAAAGCGAAAAAGGTCAAACATTTCCATCATGGTTAGTAGAAATAGTAAACGGTCCCAACTATATTGCAACGTCTTGTCCGGGGTATTGCACGAGGGGATATGCATTTCGGATTCACGAGGAAGGAAGTAGGCAGAGAACAACCGATTCGGGTATATCATATCATACAAGTGATGTTGTGTACTATGGTGTCCTTAGAGAGATTTTAGAAGTATGCTATCCGGGGATGTTAAACTTGAGATGCGTTGTTTTCCTTTGTGATTGGTATGATCCTTACATCGATCGTGGTGTCAGAGTTGACCAATTTGGTGTTACATCCGTTAACATAAGACGTAGGTTGGTGAAATATGATTCGTTCATCCTTGCGTCACAAGCAGACTAAGTAAGGATTACGTTATCGGTTTATTGAATAATTATTTAAAGATGCTATTTACGTAATTAGTCACATAACTTTATTTGTAACAGGTTTGCTACATTCGCTATCCTCGCGTTTCTTGTGCTCCAGATCGTTGGGTAACAGTTATAGATCTTGCTCCATATCGTTGGGTAATTGTTCTAAAGTTTTCAACTTTAACAAGTTAATTTTGTAACATTGTTTTATATATTTTTGGCTAATGCATTTTCTTTATATTTTTTAGCAAGATTTCACCTGGAAACCATATATGACCAAAAAAGTTCGAACGGCGTTCAAGAAGGCGGCCAAGACAAGATACAGTAAACAGTTGAATGAGTGGAAGCAAAAATGGAAGAGTGGAAAAGTGCCAAAAAAAATTGAAAGAGGATCTCTTCAGAGGTTTCATTCAATATTGGGAGGAACTAGCTACAGAAGAAACATCCAGCAACCGTTCTCGGAATAGAAGAAGCGAACGTGGCGGGCTGGGGATGGCTACCCACAACAATGGTCCAATAAGCGCCTCTACCCGACAAAAGCAACTTGTAAGTTTTAATATTTTCTTTAATTAATATCTTTATCAATTAATTAGACAATCTTTACATAATTTAAATGGTTCTTTTAGACTGTTAGGGATGGTGTGGTACCAGACCATATTACTTTGACGAATGATATGCACAGCAACAAAAAGACCGGCCAATTACAAGATGGTAGAGCTAAGCTGGTTGTGACGAGTGCGAGGAGGCGGGAGGAGGAGATGCTACAATCTCTTGATGGATCGGAGTCCACTGTTGAATTTAGAAGAGAGAAATTAAACGAAATTTTTTACGAAGTAACATTATTTTTTTAATATTTGTTCTACTTTGTTTTGTAATATTTATATAATTTAAAATGCATGTGTAGAAAACTACTAAAGCCAAGGGACGAGTTTTCGAAATCTCCCCGAAGCAAGTTCGTTTTCTCCTACAACAGGTTTCTCATTTGCTCCCACCCAAGAGTTCCAACAAGTTATGCAAGAGAAGGATAATCGCATTGCAGCTTTGGAAAAGGAAATGGAAGAACAAAAAACGGAGAACAAAAGAAGGGACCAGGAGTACAAGAGGAGGGACGCAGAGCTAGCAGCGTTCATGAGTGAGATGCAGGCACAACATTCCGTTCCTTAGGTTTTCTTGAATCTTAATTTGCTTTCTTTTTGGTTTTTATAATATTTGTTTAAGTTTCTGAATTTAACTTTTAGAATATTTTTAAGTTTCTGAATTTAACTTTTAGAATATTTTTAAGTTTCTGAATTTAAATATATAAGCATTTCAATTTTAATGAATATTTTCAGAATAAAATTTTTATAATTATCCTATTTAAAAAAAAAATGTTCCGTCGGAAAAGACGAAGTTCCTCGGAAACATTCTGTCGGAAATCTGTCGGAAGTGACGGAGTTTCTCGGTAACATTCCGTCGGAAATGACGGAGATTATCGGAAACAGTCCGTCGGAAATATGTCGGAATCGTCGGAGTTTCTCGGAAATATTCCGTCGGAAACCTGTCGGAAACGACGAAGTTTCTCAGAATTCCATCGTTAAACCGTCGGTTATTTCGTCGGTTTGACGGATATTTTCTGCTATTTTTCGGTCGATAAAATTGTTGGAAAAGCATGTCTGACAGATTTCCAACAGACTTTTACTGACAGAGTTACCGACGATACTTTCCGTCGGTAATCTGTCGGTAAATGGCTGTCGAAATCCATTAGAAATAACTGACAGATTACCAACAAATTTATTTTCCCAACAATTTGTAATTGACGAACGATTATGTCAGTTATTTGTCGATAATCCTTTTTTCCGACGGCTAACTGACGGGTTTGCTTGTCAGTTCTAACATGTTTTCTTATAGTGTCGTCTTCTTCAAAAGAAACGAAGGATGATGTTCTTTTCTACATCTTCATGATTGAGAGGGCACAGATATGATTGATAGTTTCCTTTGTTGGCACGTTTCAGGTATCATCCAGTATTCTTCTTCTTATACCGCGAGACGCCAAGAGTTCAAACGTGTACTTCGGTTCAAGTTTTAGTTGGAATCCATCTGGTTTTGGATTTAATGAAACAAAAACAATACTCGTTATTTAGTTAATACTGTATAGCAAAATTATAATGAAAATAATATTTTTAATTTTAATTTTATCATTAAAAATAAAAGATGGCTAATACAGAAATTATTATTATTATATATATAAGCCAGTTTTAAAACAAAACAAAAAAACAAAAAAACAAAAAAAAAGACCCATTCTCTAGCTACGACGGAGTCTCCTAGGCCTTCTCGTCCTTGGAAACCTTCTGATTCTCTTTTGCGTTTGGAGGTCGAAGAAGCGCATGTATTGTTTGTGCGAGAATTCAACAGAATTCTGATCCAATGAAACGATGGTTAGTCTCTTTTGTCTGTTTTAGGGTTTCTTACAAGTGTGCCAATAATTAAAGCTTCAAAACCTAATTCATCTTTTAATTAATCTTGTTTCGTTTTGGATTTTGACAGCAAAAGAGATGGTGGGAACATGAATAGTGTAGGTGTTGTGAATGAGGACAGGATCAGTGAGTTGCCTGAAGCTCTGATTTTGCAGATATTGTCTCTGCTTCCTACAAAACTTTCCATAGCCACGAGCGTTTTGTCTAAACAATGGCAGTCTCGTTGGAAGATGCTGCCTAAACTCAAGTTTGATTGCTGTCGCGGACTTGAACTCGGGAATGTTTTCAGGACTTTGCTTTCTCACAATGCTCCCGTTTTACAGAGTTTTCATCTCAATGTTCGTTTAGGTACATGTAACAGTGTACTGGACACTGGAATCATTACTGGACTTGCATTAGCCCGCAATGTGCGTGAGTTGGTACTCGAAGTTGAATCTGACACGTTTTTCACGTTTCCTAGATGCTTGTATAACTGTGAAACACTAGAGACTTTGAAACTCAAGACTAGGGCGGCTATTACGGATGTCCCTTCAACAGTGTGTATGAAATCCCTCAGAACTCTGCACCTTGACGGTGTGGACTTCAACGACGATGATTCTGTTCTTAACCTTTTATCTGGCTGCCCTAACCTTGAAAATTTGGAAGTGCATAGAGATCTAGGTACCAGTGTGAAAACTTACATTATTGCAGTGCCATCCTTGCAGAGACTATCAATTTATAATAACTATCGTGGAAATCAACATTATGTGATAAGTGCTCCTTCTTTGAAATACTTGAAGATTCTATGGTTCAATGCTCCGGAGTCTTGTTTGATTCAGAACGTACCTGAACTGGTGGAGGCCAGTTTAACTAATCTAGATAACATAATCGATGAGAACCTTCTGGGATCTCTCACTTCAGTCAAACGTCTTTCCTTGGCTTTATCACCCGTGAAGGTAGATTTGCATGTTGTCTTGTAATCGATTACGTTGCTATTACATTACTCTTTTTGTACTAATATTGTCTCATGCTCGTAGGTGAAGTTTCCTACCCGTAGCATCATCTTCAACCATCTTGTATACTTGGAACTATTTACAACTAAAGTAACGTGGTGGAATCTTCTTACCCTCATGCTCGATAGTTCTCCTAAATTGCAAGTCCTCAAACTCAACAATGTAAGCAAATTAATGTTCATATATGTCTGTAATATTGCCAGCTTGGTTTTTAGATTTGCTGATCTATATATAGTAATAACATGCGTTGTATTTCCCCCCCCCCCCCCCC
>NC_025688.1:5908756-5916118 GCF_000633955.1 Camelina sativa
GGTCAAGGATTTGAAAAGTGTTGTCAAGGATACAAATTCATGCCAAATTCAATTCAAATGATGAAAAACGTCTAACATGTTAGGAGGGTCTTTGTTCGAAAGTGTTTCTAGGGATTTATATCTCCTTTCAAGATGTTGAGTACTTTCAGTCACGTTTGGAAATAATCTTAAGGTTTGAGTTTTTAATTTAATTGTAGCTTGTTTGCATGTGGGAGAATTACGTAATCTGATGAGTAAGAATTCTAAAAGAATGGTTAAAAAAACGAGAAGTGTTCGTAGCTTTCTTGGTCACTATCAAAATCATATGAAAAAATCCCATAGTTTCTCTCTAAACCTCAATTTGCTTAATATGAAGAATGAAAAAAAAAAAAAAAAAAAGACAATTAAATCAACCGCGATTAGCTGTGGAGGAAGGTACATTTGGAGGTATTAGAAGCTTTTTGACATTGTTAAACCTTCTTCTTATTTTCGTTCCTACTGCTGCTTGTATCTTCCCTTTCTGCTCCTTAATTAAGAAACATACATTATAATTTATAAAAGCGTAATTAGTGCGTTACAAATTCAAACGCAATATGCAAACAGAAAACAAGATGTTGCATGCATATGAAGTTTGTATCCGAGTATGTTTGAGTTTTGTTTATTGTTGTTACCAAACTCAACTTTTCAAGCATTCAAATTTGTGTTTTCGTGTAATTACTAAAGTATATACCTTGTTTTCGTCTGAAATGTGCTTGTTCCGTTGCAAGTCATCGTCTGAAAGTCATATATAACAGTTGCATTAGTATCAACCAAATGTAGGTTAGGTCCTTGCAACAAAATATTATAAGAAACATTAGCAAACAAACGAAACTTAACTGTCATCATTAGGATCTCTAGGGAAAACGCAATAAATACGAAAACTGGGAGATGCGGGTGAATCTTTTAGCTCGCCTCCTTTCTCTTCTTCATCTTGACATTCATTTTCATCCTCTTTACTCGCCTTTTCACCATTGGTTTTGGAATTTTTACTATGTGTAGATGATATCTCAAGAAGGTCTTTATCCGAAACGAAACTATCAGCAGTTTCGCTATCTTTACCTATTGATCCTTTCCGAGTTACAATCTTCAAATCCCCACCTTCTTCTCCTCCTTCATCTGTCTCCGGCCTTGAAACACCACAACCCATTTTGTAGGGAAAAGCCGGAGCAAAGATAGGGAACAAAATAGTTGACCAGAGAAAAAATTAGTCAGACGAAGATAACGTCCATTGACACTAAAGAAACAAGAAAATCAAAATCATTTTTTTGTTTGTTGTTAATTAACCAAACAAAACAAAAGAACCACTAATTTAAATGGGAGATGGTCTTATCTCTTGACTAAATTTAGTGAACCAAAAAACCTTTTTAGTAAATTAAAGTAGGTTATTTTATTCCTTATCTTTTCATAGCAAAACCACTAATTCATCATCATTACGGATAACCTTAAACCTCTTTGAGATTTTTTTATGGAATTTCTAACAAATTCTACAAATCTGGTTTATTAGTTATAGCATACTCTCACCTCACAGAAGTTAAAAAGAAGAAAAAGGTTAGGTTCAAGGCCAATAACATATTCGGTCTATACTTTGAGAATATTTTTTTCAATTTAGAGGTCTAACTAGAAATAAGTATAACTCAATGCAAACTTACTTCCATTTAAGTTTAAATGTTGTTTTTGATATTTAAATATTTAATACAAGTTTTCATCATGTTTATTTTCTTGACACTAATCTAACATCTCTAGCATCTCTCATTTTCTTATTAGCTAGTTGCTATATTGGTTTTTGAGGGATTTTAATTAGCAACAACATACTTTTCCTCTTAATTTTATAATTTTTTTTGTAACAATTTCGATTAATTAAACAAAGCTTACCTCAGATTTTGACATATATAACCGAATATTTTAAAACGACAAAGAACAAATTATGTTAGAAGAAAAAAAAAACAGATGTTACAGAGCCCAATTAATGAATGAAGAAGAAGGAGAAGCAGAGCCATCGGCGCATTAATGGGCAAAAACAAACACCATTAATTTCACCTTCTTCTCCCCCTCCCCACACACTCTCCTTTCATTTATTGCTCTCTCTCTCTCTCTCCTTTTTTTTTTTTGTTCTACGTGCAATTCAGAACATTGATTTCATGTCAGGCCGTAAAAATTCAAAAAAAAAAACTAAAACTCTAAAAAAGGTCAAAGTTTACACGACGAACATACTGAAACACATGACTGCTTTTTTACCCGTTTCTCTAAATCTCTACAGTCAAATCCTTAACATGGGTTTATCTAAAGACACAACCTTTAATCATGGGTTTATCTAAAGGCACGACCTTTAATCATGAGATTTTTGATTCTAATCCTAATTCGATAATCTTGCATCTCACAGACTTCTCTTGGCTCTCCCTTATGGTGGACGGTGATGGTGTCGATGGATTTGTAAGGTTAGGGTTAGGTTTTGGTGGAGGAGCTGAACAAACTGGGATCACTGATCGGATGTGAACAGCTGGAGCCAGTTTCTGATGGTTTAACCCAAAACTTGGAAAGGGCAAAAGCTTACTATAGTTGTTTCTTCTTGACTCCACTGATGATGATGATGATGATAAAGGAGACAACTTGATTATCATCTCTGGCTTAGGAGGAATAGGATCATCTAGGCTCTGTTTCCTTTCTGCATATTCTTGACACTTCTCTAGCAATGACTTGACTTTGGACTCTTGTTGTGGGAGATTTGTTCTTGAAGGCCAGAATCTCGGTGGTGGTGAGGGCGATGAAGATGAAGCTTCATTGGTATACAGATTGATCGATCTGAGTTTCTCACACAACAAGTCTCTTGTAGTTGTGTTTTGGCGAATTGTTCTCATGACTGTTCTTCTTCTTGACTGGTTTGGTTCCCTTCTTCTGACTTCTTTGGGTCTAAATCTTGAGAGGACTCTTGCAACTACCTCTTGTTCCTTCTCTTCACCTCGCAGTGGGTCCAAGCTTGGCACTGTGTAGGAAAGTGTGAAATGAGAGACATTACAACAAAGATTGAGTAAAAGGGTTGGAGGTTAGTTTTGGGTACTTTTTCTCAAGGAGAACCAAGCTGAAATGGCTGCATTCTTCTCAGCTTGCTTCTTAGTCTTTGCTGATTCTCCCTTAAAACTCATTCCAGCAAGCTCCACATTGCAAGAGAATGTTGGGATGTGACCAGGTCCTGATCTCACACTTGTGTAAACCGGTAGATCAAGACCAGCTCTATGTGCTGTCTCCTGAAGCAGATTCTTGTAGATCCCAGTCTCATCCTTAGGGAAACAACCAAACATCATTAGCACTATGAAAACATGATTCAAACATGAGAAAGAACTTTGCATGCTTTTAGGGAAGACTTACTAGAACTCTAGCAGTTAGAGATTTTGAAGGACCCTTGGAAGAGAGAGCACTAAGAGCAACTTCCGCAGCTGAATGCTCAGCTTGTCTGAGAGTGGAACAATAGCTTGGGCTTTCAAATATCTCACCATTGAAGTTTACACTAGCTTTGAATCTTGGAGCATGATCTGGTCCTTCTCTTGTGCATGTATATGATGGGAGATTGAAACAACTTCTCTGTGCTAGCTCTTGCAACTGATTCTTATACATACTTTTGAGGCCTTTGAAAAAAAAAACAGAGAGATTGAGAAGACGAGTTAAAGAGCAATAAAATTTGAACTCTATCAGCTAATATGGGTTTAAAGAGAAGACAAAGGAAACCCACCTGCTTAAATTGGTATTTAAGTGTTGGTGTCTCTTATATAAACAGAAGAGCTTGTCTCTATCATGTGATGGACCTCAGTGTTCAAGGGAAAGAGAGAGGGAGAGAGAGAAGTAGCAAAAATACAAAGAAACTCACTTGGTTTAAGTTGCCATTGAAGGTTTTTGGTGTAATAAGTGTCTGAATGAAAGAAAAAAAAAAGAAGCTTAGGGCTCTCTGATGTTGAAAGTGAATTTAGAGGACAGACAGATAAAAGATGAAAATAATAGTTTCAGAGGTTTTAGAGCTCTCTTACATGGTGGTTTTATCACAAGTAAGGTTCCTAATAAAGAGGAGCAGAGGCTACTAAATGATAATAGTGACATTTCAATTGACCTATGGTCCATTGTTATATTAATATATATGTTGTATATATTTGTCTCTCCATCTATATATATGTATATAGTACTGATGAAAATCTTATCGACTCTCTTTAAGATCCTGTCTTTATGATCTGCTGTTTTAGATTAAAATTGATTAAAACTCTATAATTCAAGGCTTTAATTATTGATTTGGACATTTTCTTGACTATATCTTTGACCCTGCAGAGACCTTAGCACACTCTTCTTCTGTAACCTTGTCCTATGAAACAAAAACAAATTGTATTAATTTAGAGGAGAAACAAATTGAATTAATATAGAACAAAAATCAACAAGAACATTAAGGGGCTCTTATGCATTAACTGTAGAGCCATGCTTCAGTGAACAACTATAAAAATGTTCTGTCTTTTAGTCCACATGTCTTAATAATTCAGCTTCAGCTTCTTGATAATAGCTTCTTGATAATAAGAGAATTCTTTTGTTTTTCTCTAATACCTTAAAACATAGATCTCTGGTTAAATGTATTAACATACAGCTAAAAGAAAAGTAGAAGAAAAAAAACAAATCCAGAAGAAGCTCACTCATACAAACAGCACACCAATTGAACCTTTGCTTACCACAACAAAGCCAACCCAACCCAACACAACCACTTTCCACATTAAGAACATTAGCAAGTTCTTTCCCTCCACAAACCACAAGACTGATTTTAAGCTGAATAATCCAAAAACACACATTTGAAAAAGCAAAGAAAAAGTAACTCCCCTCAGATTTTCTCTAAACCTGTATTCACCATACCGAAATTTCGGCTCGGTTCTTTCTTCATTCAGTTTCAAAACCGTGTATTCAATTATGTAGGCCGGTTCTCAGTTACTAAACCGCTTCCGCTGCTGCTTCCTCCGCCGTTCTGGTTTTGTTCTCCTACTCTGGCTGCTAAGGCCATAACTTCTGGTGACATGTCCCAGCTTCCGCTTTTCCTTCCCCAGCTTGAGCGTCTCGGGTGCACACCCGGCCTATCACTCTGTTCATCAACTGTTGTCCTAATGTCTGGAGATAGCTCGCCTAACTCACCGTCCTTAACATGTAACCGCTCATTGTTACCATGTTTACCGTCATCATGATCTGACATTGTCGGACCCATGTCTGCCCAAACAGCCTTCCTTCCCATTTCAATGTCATCATTGGCTTTACCCATGTTTGGACTCATAAAACCGCCTGCTACCGATCTAGGAGGCAATGGAGGTTCTCGCTGGACCATAGCTCTGAAGTCATTCTTTGAAGGAGGGATTGAGGAACAAAACGTTTCTTTAAAATTATTAACCACTCCCTTGTTATGTGGGTTGCTTCGCCGATCATATCTGTAACGGAAATTCTCATATGTAGTCTGCATTAAACAAAGGAAATTTGACGGTTACAAAGATTCCGAATTTTCTAAAATAGAGGAATCAGGATTGGATTGGTAGCAACATACCTGGTTCGTGCTGATGAGATACAGATGGAACACTGTTAAGCCACCAACAAACCACATTGATATGAATGTGTAGATTATCAGAACAATGGAGGCAGGAGTTTTAAGCATTGCCTTCCAAGTGGTTGTATGCTCTGAATCCGTAATCTTTCTTATATAGACCCAGCAGAAGGCAAACACATATATACAGAGAAGTGTAGTGGAGAAGACAAACATGAAGAAGAATCGGTAGTTCCTCTGCAACAACCATCAGAAATATGAGATGATTTTTAGGGAATTGGTTAATGTGAATAGTTTGAAGACAGTTTCAGTTGGATTGTGACTTACCATCCCAATACATTGGCCAACCCAAGGGCAGTGATGGTCAAACCTTTCTACGCAGTTGTTGCAAATTGAGCAATGAGAGCACCGAGGCGGCCTATAGAGCATGCAAGTGTCACAGTATTTGACCTTAAACGTGACACCATTGAGCTCTACTTCCTTAATGCGAGGCAGTCGCAGCTGCGGAGTCTGGCCAGCCCCTGCATCCATGTTGCCATCAAGAGCTTCAGGCTCAGGAGGATGAGCATTCCTTGGGATAATACCTGGATCTCTTCCGGATGTAAGCAGCAGAAGAATTAAATCCTGAGGAAAGAAACAGAATTGTATGGAAAATCAAAAACTTGGTAGATACAACAAAATGAAAGCATCAACAGCTTATAGAGAACATATGCAAAGCGAGAAAGACTATACACTTACATAAATGGTGAACACGACGGCAACAGCTACTATTGATACTCCCCAGCTATCGGAGAAGTCATCAATAAGCTTCCTTGCGACAAAGATGCAGAAAATTGTAACAGGGACAGCAATGAGACAAATGGTCAGCGCCAGTGATCTTACATCTGGCCCAAATACAAACCTTCCTTGAAGAAAGAATATCTGCAAATTCGAAGGAAGAAACTTTAACACTCCAGTAGAGAGAAACTAAATAAAGCATTTCTCAATAACAAGAATCATCTAGAAAGAGAAGGTTATTCAAAAAACCTCCTTATAAACAGGTATCAAACTCTATATATATAATCTCAAATTACAAACCAAAGTAACTCAAACCATGATTGAGCTATATATAGATAAAGTGAAAATGCCTTGTTTTAGCTTAAAACCATTCCACCACAAAAGCTTCAAAAAAGCTTATGCCCACCAAGTGATACATACGAAAACGACATCAAAATCTAGGATTACTCTCGAAAAAGGCAATAGCTGGACTGGATTCTCCAAATGACTCAAAAGTTATCTATCTACACAAACCAAGTTCCAATTTGAACTGGGTTGAAATTGGAACAGAGCTAATTTAAAATAGGCTTAAGAAGAACAAAACCAGAAGATGCTTTAAGAATGAGAAAACCCAACTCAGGGGAAAAAAATTAAAAAAAAAAGGACTCACATTGCTGCCTTTCCAAGTTTGGTAAACCCTTAAATCACCATTCGATCCAGAATCAGATCGCTGAGGAGGAGGCACTACATACATATCTCAACCTCAATTTCTACTACTTCAATCTCTCTCTCTCTCTCTCACGACGGCGTCACCAAGAACTGAGTTTTACAAAACTCGTAAGTAAAAAAAAAAAAACCCAAAAAAGGGAAGACAGAGAAGGAAGGAGACTAGGTTGGGGTAAGAGAGAGGAGTCTCCGGCCGAAAGGATTATTCAGATTTCCGGCGAAGTAAGCCGACAAGGGCACGAGTAAGCCAGCGAAAAAGAAGGGTTTTTTTTTTGGTTGGCCTCTCTGCTTCCCCCAATTTCAATGGTGGGTTCCTT
>NC_025688.1:5916591-5932303 GCF_000633955.1 Camelina sativa
AAAAAAAAAAAAAACTAATAAAATAAGCTGTGACCGTCGTTTTTTTTATTTTGACAGCGGAATGAAAAAAGTAACATCAGCTGACGTGTTATTATTTCATTGGTTCATCACTGAGTAAAACGCAGTCAAAATTACTAAGGTGGACCATGTCTCCTTCGTCATTTTCTTTAATTAAAATTAGGAGTTTGATACACAGAATATAATTGTGAATTAGGCATGGGATATTCCGGTATTCAGATTTGTTTATAGAGAAATTTTTTTGATTTGGGTTTGGTTTAGTTTTATACTATAGATTAGGTTTATAGACAATGTTATTAGGCCCACTTGTGGTAAATTTATATTTTCAAGGCTCAAAGAGTATTGTAATGTTTGTTGTGTTGTTACACAAGGTTGAGTACATCATTACTCATGTTGCATGTCATCATTATTCCTTTCCACCTTTTTCCCTCGAGATTTTAAAACAATAACATTCTTATTTTCCAAAAAAAAAAAAACATTCTTATTTTCTTTTCATTCATAATTACCATCATTTTTTATTATTTTATAATCAAAAAGAATATCACTATTATAGGTAAGCAAGATATCTAGAATCAAAGATGCAAACCAAGATCGAGAAAAAAAAAACAAACCAAATCCAAAACCAATAAAATATTATATCAGATCTTAAACTATGAATCATACTGAGAGAAATTAGGAATGTAGAAAATGATTACACTGAAACTTGACACTATATACTAATTACTTCTACATTCCAGCATTAATTTGTGTGATTCTGTTTCAATCAAATCCAGCATTTCTTCGACAACTAAATAGTAAATACTCTTGAAACACTTGAAGAGTGATTCTGGTTTTTTTTTTTTGAACAACTATAATTTTTTACCAAGTCATTAAATCGTTCTATGATATGTTTGGGACCGCGGAATGGATCCGCATAGTATCTTTCGTCTTCAATATGGTATGTCGCACCCGATCACGTTATGTCCTACCTATATTCTTTAAGTAAAAACATCAAATAGCAAAATAAAAACAGACTGTGTATTACATTATTTATAATCGACTTCAAATTTATCAAGATATACTATCAAGTATCAACTACCTAAAAGTATATTAGCTTTGAAAATTTCTTTATACTAATTAGTCCACATGCTCATATTTAGGAGTGACTTGGTTTACTATTTCATTATGAAATATTAAGCAAAAAACGGCTAACCATGGAGAGATATAGGAAGATCCGGCTTTGAAATTCAAAAAATTCAATTGCAGTGTCGAACATGAAACTCTTACTCACTAATTATAAATTTTATCATAATCATTCTACATACGTTAGTTTTATAAAACCATGAAAATTAGGAATGTACAAAATGATTACAGAAACCTAAATCAAAATTTGCTTATTAACTAAATTTTATTGCAGTTTTAAATTATATGGAAGATATGAAAATATAACCAGATTTTAATAGATTATAGTGTAACCGAATCAAATAAACTAAATTAAACCACATGATCTTTGTAAGAAATAGATGTGATCTTAATACATATAATCTAATATATGAAAGATGAATGGAGTTTCTCCAACGATATCATATCATCATGCCATGTCAGTTGCTACATGTCAGCATATTATATTTATGATTTACTTTTTTTGACAATTTTTTTAAAATAATACATGAATTTGTTTATATGAAAAATGACAATAATTTAAACTTTGTTATATATACATGTATATCAAAGACATATATAGATCAAATCATTTAAAATTTATAGTTATTGAATTTGATAAAAATATGCATGACATAATATGATAGAACTTTAATTTTGTTTTTGATTTCATCAAAATAATATAAATTAAAGGTTATCTCCTATTTTCTTTTTCTTTTCAACCTAACAATAATTAAAATAAAACTCTTTGATTGGTTGCTCAAACCGGAGGAAAGTTGGTTACAAAAGTAATTTTCGACCCTAATGATCTAGAAGAATGAGCGTTATTTCCTATTTTCATATTGTATATATAGTATTAAAATGAATTTATGGTTTAACATAAGACAAATATGTGATATGAAACTAACATTAGTGTTACGTCTATTAAAGAATATTTTAAAGATGGTAAAAATATATCTTTCAAGTAAGTAATTGTAAAATAAGCACTAAAATATAATAATTATAAAATATTTTAAAGATGACAAAAGTAATATTTTTATTATAAGATAAGAGTAACACATCAAAACAAAAATGATTAAATATTTAAATTTTCTTTCATCAACAAATTCAATATGTAAGAGGATATAAAGTGGTGAGAGATCCAATAAGTATCTCACCAATATGATAATATTATTTTTAATGCATTTTAATTAAAACATTTTAATAATTTTTTACCTTAATTGGTGAGAGATCACTAAGTCTCTCATCAATATTTTGTATTATGGTTTAAATTTTGTGATGTAATTTACTTCATTATTTATTTAAAATTTTATCAAATTAGAATATTTCTGATATTTTTAAATCATATCAAAATATATTTTAAATACATACAGTTTTATTAATTAGTTATATTTGTTTATATAATCTATAATAGTGACAATAGTAAAACCATAAATGATAATAATACGTTATATTCTCTTAAAATTAAGCATAATTACATAAACTCATTAAAAAATTTGTTAAAAATAACTCATATATAAGATAAATTTAAAATGCAAGAACACAAAAATAACATATAATCGAACCAAATCAATTGTCCTTCCACAAACAGAGGACTACAAAATTTGAGTCAATTCAAAGGTTAAAGAATATCCCCTATATATTAAAAGAGAAGCATTCTCTTGAAAAAACTGATGTGTCGCTGCCAGAGAGCTCGAGACACATTTAGCAAAAAACCCTTAAATTTTCTACTTAATTACATTAACATGCCATTATATTTTCAAAAAAAACAATTAACTAAATAATTATTAGATATGTCATCAATTCTCACACAAATTTAAATATCACATATTAAAACTAATTAAATAATTACATACTATTTCAAGTAAAAATTTCACTAAAATTTACTTACAAATATACAAGTCAAAGTTATATTATTTTTAAGAAATCAATATAAAATATTGATTTCTTAAAATCAATATAAGTAAAATATTCTAAAAAGGCTATAAAAATATATAAAGTTAATAAAAAGAAAGAACATATAACTTATTAAACATATAACTTATTAACAAAATCATATTAAAAATGTTATTTTTATGTTAGTATTATTACCATAATAATTTAAATAACAAGCTTTCAATAGTTATTATAATTGATTATAAAAAGAAATATATTACCCCTGAATTATCTCTAACTTATTAAGGGAAACTTAATTCCCAATAAATATAGATTTATAGATATTCATAAATAAATATAAAAATGACAATAAATTAGGGGATATCATGATGTGTGATTATTTATATATATTTAAGTATGTAAACTAATTAACTCAATATTTAGTGTGATTATTCATTAAAAAATAGAAATATTGATAACGGAATAGGAATATACTTTTTAATTGTACATTAATCTATGTGCTATTAAAAAGGAATGAGACAATAACCTTATCATTATAAATAAACTTAGTACCCAAAAATATCATAATATATTTAAAATGAGTGATTATTAAATTATGAAAAATTGTTATAGTTATTCGATTAACATAAATATAAAAATTTGATTTTTAAAGCACATAAAAAATATATATTTCCATAAATTGTAACATTTTATAAATATTTTCTTTACCACGTTCACAAAATTCACGGGTAAAATGTATTCTTACACGAATACGTTGATTTTGAAATTTCATTAATTTTTTCATAATGATTTTTGGTAATAATCCGTTATTTTTATAGAAAATATTAACAAACCGACTAACTCAAAAGATTTAAATAGCCTAATCACAAATATTAAATCAATAAATTAGATTCTCTTCAAAAAATTAGTTTAGAATCCGATTGTTACTAACATATAATAAAATTAATTAATTAAACTACCGAGTAATTCAGTATATGTTGATATGGTTACATAAGAAACATGCAAAATTGTTATGATTACAAAATAAAACATAAGAGATATGAATTTGATTTTTAAACCACACAAAAGACATGTTACAATAAATAGTAACATTTTATCAATATTTTCTCTTACACATTTAAAGATTTTACGGGTGAAACGTATTTTTTACACGAAAAAACGCAGCTTTGAGTAATAAAATAAAAAACTTTAGTTACATATTATGTTTGACACAAACAAATATTGGATCTCAAATAATAATTTTACTTATAATAATTTTCTTTAAATCAATTTATTATGTTACCTAGTGTTCTTTTGAAATGTCAACCTTAAGCAACTTCAAAGTCATTAAAGAAGAGAAAACTACTAAGCAAATAACAAATTTCTTCATCTTCAACACTGTGAGGCGCTCGCCGCTGTTGACTGAGAGCCCTTCTTCCTCCAATCATCAGCCCAAGACTTAGCATCATCCACGACTCTCCTTCTCTCAAGAGGGTCACTTTTTCCTGCAAGAACATTCAACATCCTTGTCATCTCATCCGGTGAACTCGATGTTCCCGCCCTCTCCGTATCTCCTCTTTGTCCACGCCTAGTCGTCCTTCTCATCGATTTGTACTCAACAATGTAATCTAGAGTAGTCACTACCTCGGTGATCAATGGTCTAGCGTTTGCGTCTTCAAGTAGACACATCATGGCCACTTGAAGAGTTCTTCTCAAAGCTTTTTTCGAGAAACCACCTTTTCTTGATAACTTTGGATCTACAATCTGCTCAATATGGCCACCCGAGAACAACGTTTGTGCCTGTTAAGAAAAAAGAAGAAACATGTAACACGGTCATCATCAAACTCACAACATCAAGGGCATAACGAAAACATATTTCATGTCATATATATCATTAGTCCCAAAGAATAGCAAATAACGATATAAAAGATCATAATTAGTCTAAAAGAGGCAAAACTGTTAAATGGTGATATTAAAGACTAATCTTTCCATAAGCAAAAATCAGATTCAGAGCGTGACCCAATGCACAAGATAGCGACTTTGAGAATCCACGCAATCGCATGAGGGCATAAGAGCTTTGCGTCCAGAGATAAGCTCCAACAAAACGACTCCAAAGCTATAGATATCAGATTTATGCGTCAACTTCCCGCTGCTAGCATACTCTGGTGCGCAATACCCATGAGTTCCCATAACTCTAGTAGAAACGTGAGACTTATCTTTACTCGGACCAAACTTAGCAAGTCCAAAATCAGAGAGCTTTGGTTTATACTCATGGTCTAACAATATGTTTGAAGTTTTCAAATCTCTGTATATCACAGGAGGATTTGCTTCGTTGTGAAGATACTTTAACCCTTTAGCGGCTCCTGCAGCTATCTTCATCCTTGTGTTCCAATCTAAAGGCTCTTGACCATCTTTGAGATCTGACAAACACACACAAACAAGAACAGGTTTTAAAGACTTTAATAAATCTCTTCCCTATTGACTTTCTTGTTTTCAGGTGTAGTTTTTTTTTTTACCGTGGATATGATCGTCTAATGATCCAAGAGGCATATATTCATAGACAAGGAGTCTTCGATTATTCTCAGCGCCATAGCCGAACAAATGCACAAGATTATCGTGGTGATAGATCGAGAGCATTAGGACTTCCACTAGAAACTCTTTGTCTCCTTGAACACCACCATTCTCATGCATTTTAACAGCTACTTCCTTGAATTATGACCAAACAACAAAACAAAAAGAATAACAAACAGTTTAGATATATTTCACTGTTTTACTACAATGACAAGAGCAACCACACAAAAATTTTTACCTCTCCAGTGTCTAGCCTTCCTTTATACACAGTTCCGAATCCACCTCTTCCGATCAAAGATTCATCACTAAAGTTATTTGTTGCGGTGGCGAGTTCTTGGTGTGAGAAAATCCGACATCTGTTTTCAACATCTAGCACGGTTTCTGAAGCTCGTTCTGGTTTGGCTATAAAGAAACAAAACGACACAAATGAGTGACTCTATTATCTAGATATGATTGCATTAATTAAAGAGAGACATTGATCAACCAAATAAACAAATCTTTTAACAGTGACTTAGATAATCCGTTACTATAAAACTCGGTAGCATTTACTCAATAAGCTAATCAATGGTATTAATTAAAGATTTGACTACTCTCAAGATTAATCAATAATGAACAGTGATTAGAGGAAGTGAGAGGAACCAGGAGACGGTGTTGATGATGGCGACTTGTCACGTTTGGATTTCTTATCAGAATTGTCTTTCAGTTTCGTTTTCCGAACGAGTTCAAAACAAAGGCATGTCACCATGTTTTCTCGGAATCAGTCTCAAGGAGAAAAAACCAAAACACGATCGAGAAAGTAAGATGCACACCACACCACACCAGACACACACAAACTCTCTATGGGTTTATATCAATAGGGTTTAGTAACGAACAAACATTGAGATTCAGACACGATGACGACAGAGATGAGGAATCATACAAATCCCCCAAAACACGACTAACATTTTCGAGTTTTGGGGATGATTCTCGATGAAATTATGATGATAGGGAATAGAGAGAGAAGGGATGAGAATTGGATTAGAAACGAGAGGGGTTTATGTAATATTTGGGGATTAGAGATAAGATTGGATTATGAAAAGGTTTGATTGAAGGGTTTTTGATAGGGTAAACGTAAGGGAAGACACGTAATCCACAAAGTAAGCATGGGCTTGCATATACTACATGGTATACGTTGCACCAGATTACTTATCATATTTACTATGTTCGTCTGAGATATAAAAATTTATTATTGTGTGAGTGTAAATATTCTATGATGTTAAAAAGTTTTATAGGAAGTCTATCCTTTAATCCCCCACACTTGTGATATACATATCTATTGGACTATGAAATTATTAAACTATTTTTTTAACAGAAATTTGAATTTTATGTTTTCGCCCTCGCTAAATAAACGGGAAAAATAAATTTGTGTATGGTTATTTCAAAAGATATGAACCATTATAAGCAAAGATATCATGAAAATGAAGATTAAATGGTCATACTTGCCATGTATTTCACAATCTCAGAACCAGACATTATAGCAATCTAGTGGTATTGTGAATTTTTGAATTCAGAAAAATTAATGAAATGTTAAATAAATCCGAAGGAAAGATTGTGAAATGAAAAAATCGAACTTCAGGTCAATATAAATTCATGTAATTTAACATGAGTTATAAGATTTCGTCACAGATTTTTTTTGTCTGATACTCAAAACCAATTCGAAGAGACGCATGCAAGTTTGTTTTAGAGCATTTAGTATCAAATATTGATGGTGTGTAGGAATTGGTGTAAACATATATGAGTGCATCTTCTAATCATATCGAATAGATAGTTTAGAAGTTTGTTGTAACTAGTACAGGTTTATCCTGAAAAATGTAAATACAATGGAGAGTAAAGTCAAGACTAATAAATTTATGCAACATGAGTTATAAGTTCATAAAATATTTTCTTTCTGTAATTAAATTATATCTTTCCATCTCTACATATTCATTTCTTTTTGTTAATCAACGGACCACAAACAGTTGTAATTTTTTTTTTTTTCCTTTTGTTTTCTGACAGTTGTGTGTTGCGCGGGTTGGATGTCAATCTTTTAGATAATTAAAAAACCATACTGAACCAAAAGGCGCCAGTTTACGTTGACTAGATTTCGATTTGCTAACTTCGGTTTGAATCCGGTTATTTAGAACTGTTCTAATATGGCCGGTTCAATTTAAGAAGAGAAAACAGATTTGCGGAATTAAACCAGTGACTACATTAAACCATGAGGCCAGAAATTTTTTGAAGAAGTCACTAAATGATTGTTACAGTGCTTAAGTACTCTTTCTTGGTGCTACAATAGGCGTGGAACCGGTCTTCATTAACCGTACCAAACCCAGAAAGCTCAATGCCGAAAGTAGCAAGCCTTCGAGTGTCTCGTGGGATGGGAGATTGCCATAAACCGTCCCACCAACCGGGAGGTGCGAGTGGCGTGAAGGCGCATTGGTTTGGCTGTTTTGGACAGCTCAATGGTCCAGCGTATCGGTTCCAGACATGTCCCCATCCCACCTGGTTTTTCAGACCGTCTGCTAACAGATTGCTCTGGAAGCTNCTAAATGATTGTTACAGTGCTTAAGTACTCTTTCTTGGTGCTACAATAGGCGTGGAACCGGTCTTCATTAACCGTACCAAACCCAGAAAGCTCAATGCCGAAAGTAGCAAGCCTTCGAGTGTCTCGTGGGATGGGAGATTGCCATAAACCGTCCCACCAACCGGGAGGTGCGAGTGGCGTGAAGGCGCATTGGTTTGGCTGTTTTGGACAGCTCAATGGTCCAGCGTATCGGTTCCAGACATGTCCCCATCCCACCTGGTTTTTCAGACCGTCTGCCAACAGATTGCTCTGGAAGCTACTCAGGAACGCAAAGCTCGTGTTGCTCGAACCATCCTCTGTAAAGTAACCAGTTAATGACAGTCCAGGAGTATTATAAATGACAAAAAGAGAAATGAAATGAAACGAAAGTGTGAGGAAACTAAAATAAGGTCTTAACTGAGACTGTTTGCAGCGGCTAATGCAGCAACCAGCTGAGCATACGTGGTCCCGACTCGCCTATTAGCACCAGAGATTACTGCCTGTTTTGCACGGCACGCGAGGAAGAAATCTACAAATGCAACCCATCTCGGTGCAGGACCCCAATCCTTTATTCTGAAATCTAACATTGGTAATCCGCGGCCACGTTGGGTGATATCACCACGGAAAAGCTTATAGTCAAAATGTAGAACCTGATAACCATTGCAACTGATTTAGTTCGCCGACAATGAAAATGAGGAATTTGTTGCATAGATTACAAGCGAGTGCGAGTTTTATAGATCATTTCATACCTCCGCAATTGTGCTGATATTTGTTTTGATAGTTTTCACTACAGATGGTGTGTCAGACACTATAACCACTCTCGGTTTCGATATGCCAAGTCTGTTGATTGCTTTCCCTAGACAGTTTATCGCTGCACGCAGAGGTCTAACAGATCTGGAGAAAATCATGGAACGGAAGATTAGTGAGCCATCTAGAGAGAAAAAAAAACAAAAACATACTTGCGTTTTAACATACTTGCTCATCAACATTCGCATGTGCACTGAAATATCAGGATCTCCTGTCTCCTGAAGAACCCAGTCAACTGCTTCTTTCACATTTTTCGTGGGAGATATGAGACTCATCATCAATTCGCCAAACACATTTGCAGGTGGTGCCGAGTTTCCTTGCTCTCCAAATAACTCAAATGCAGCAGCTCTCATCTCGGGATGCACATTCTTGAGGAAAAACTGAGCTGCCACAGCGTCTGTAGTGCCTTGAAACCTGAAAATCAAATGCTACGCTCAGTAATTACTTCACAAAACGTATTCAAAGTTGTATCTTTTGCTTTCTAATTTCTTCTCACTGACCATATTATCGGTTCTTCCCATTTCTTCCAATTACTGCATAAGACATTACTCTTGGCCGGCTTCTCGAAATCATCCAATCTCATAACAAGCCGCCTTCTGTATTTCTTCACGCAGCCATTTTGTCGCCACAGATGCTTCACTTCAGTCATGGTAAGTGTATCATTGGAGTAAGCAATGTAATCACCGAAAGGATATTTACCCCTGAGAGATAACCGCACAGAGAAAGAAAAGAAATATAAACAAGACAAATAACACAAACCACAACAAGCAAAGTAAACAGTTCAGGGAACTGAATCAGTTAATATAGTTCCCAAGAAATAGAGAAAAAGGATTGAGAAAGAACCAATATATGCCTGGTCTGGCCAATGATCAAGGATCTGTTCAACATTATGCTCAATGCTGCCGAAGTTAAGATCTTGTACATTTCGTTTCCAAATCCAGCTTCTGCTGTCTTCCCCAGAACATAACCATGTCGACAAAATTGCTCAGGAGGCAGCTCACGAATCGCTGAAGCTCCTGGAAACGACAAGAATCATCATCATTGTATATAAATTCACATCGAACAGTAGTTTTCTCCAGAGACGGTAATCTAGACTAAGCATATTCAAATTTCATACTATCACTAAACATGAAATTAGCCAAAACACTAATCATCTTACTTCATATGAACACTACGAAAGAATCGAGTCTCACCATTGATGTGAAAATGGCGACGGATGACATCACGAACTCTGAGACTTTGGTCCACGAAACCACCATCAAACTCGCGTCCCATCTCTTCTACCGTCGCGCAGAGCCTACCTCCATCGACCTTAGAATCTCCAATCGACGACGAATTGCTCCACCTCGCAGCCTCCTCGGATTCCGAACCGGCGTCGTCGTCGTCATCATCGATGAAAGACGAATTAGGATCCACGGAGCGGAGCGTGAGCAACAACAAACCAAAACCGATAAAGAAAACAACAGATGATAAAAGAATCGTCGTCTTTCCGAACAATCGCTTTCGTCTGGTTCCACCGCGTTTCATCTCTTCCTCATCGTTTCTTCTCTCCGTCGTGGGAACGCAGATCAGTGCTCGGTTTCGTTATCAGAGAGATTCAGAGCTTTGGATTGCGATTGGCACGGCGTCGTTTCGGCAACGTTCGTGTCGGTGGCCGTTAACCTACTTTCCAACGGCATCGTTTTAAAAATAAAAAGGCCTTGATTTATCTTGTAGAGGCCCATCAACTTATATAGCGTCGTCTCAAAATATATACAGGTCTTAAATCTTAAATAATAATGAGATCGGTGGTGTTGTTCTTGTTTGGTGCACAATTTTTGTGTGATTATTCTATTAAAATAATAGAATATAACATTATAAATTTATAATATGCTTGCAGTCTGTAGATAAATAATAGATAATTTGAACAATAAAAAATAATGAATATGTTGAAGGAGTGGTATATGATTATTCATCTTTACTAAAACTAAATATTTTTTGAATAAAAAAATATCTTTCAAAGTAAAAAATTTCAAATTTACCAATATAATAACACAAATTTTTTTTTGAAAGTGCAACAATTCATAATTCAGGAATAATTAAGCAGATGTAATTTCATAAAACTACGCGTTTATGATTTTTCTAAAAACCTCACAATTCTTTTTCTTCTACTTAATAAAACTATGGATTCCACTACTCAATAAAACTTTGGATTCAATATTTTCTTACAATGGCATTTATACCTAATTTTCAGGTAATCAATTATCCAAATTACTTCCAATTTCAATCGTCTGCCTTTTGTTTTAAGTTGCATTGTCACGTAATTAATAAAGATGTAATGAAATCTTATTTTGATTTGTGGTCGTCTCTCTAATATATAATTACTTAATTAGTTAAGAGAACCACAAATGTGTTACAATTTTTGTGTGATTATTCTATTAAAATTAAATAATTAAATTTTTTTTAATGGATCTGAACAAATTTGATGAGGTATAATTTATTATGTATTCTAACAACAAAGAATCTCATTTCTCCTTTTCCATATATTTTTATTCACATTTATTACTTTGATAAAAAATATTAAAATATTAGACTAATGAGAAGGGTATTATGATTGAAGATAAAATATTAGAAAGTTTTATTGATATTACAATTATTTTTATGAAATGTCTTTTGTGATTGAAGATCTAATACTGAGACCAGGAAAATAACGATCAATTTTTATTATACATTCTTATTACAAAAGCTTACTTATTCGTTACACTTGAATACCAATAACCATGATCAATAAAATTAATCAGAGAATTTACTACAAAATACTCTTGATTTAGTAACTAATCTAATTTTCATTTCAATTTTTGTTTTTAAATCAAAACTATTATAAAGTTTAATAATTCATTAGGGAAACAAAAAACGAACATAGTAACAAGTAAAGGAATTGATGTTTCTGACGTGGAACATGTATCTCTGAAACCATTATAACATCAGTTTTTTTTTTCGATTTGGGATCTAATATCTTAATCATTTTCACAGAGATTATTCCTTACAATAGATAAGTTCTACACAATGTTATCCTATTTGGATTACAGAGATTATTCCTTACAATAGATAAGTTTTACACAATGTTATCCTATTTGGATTACATTACACAGTAAAAACCAAGGGTAGATTATTTTCATTCAAACCTTAAAATGAGAATACAATTATGACAAAAGAACTAAGTCATGTGTAATTAACGAAAATATGAAAGAAATTATAACACGGAGAAGATGATAATACTATTGAAGAATTACATAAGTATGATTTTTTCCTACCAAATTTTAGAATAAAATATTTCAACTAAGATATCATAGTAACTTCTCAATGACAACCGATTTTACAGATTCCGTGACAATGATTATATATCTTTATCAAGAACAAAAAAATTCCTAGATCCTTTAAGAAAACCATTAAAATATTGTGCAACAAGATTACAAAAAGAAATATAAACATCATTATGATGTATTCCAAAATAGACAACAACTTCTATGTTAAGATAAAATTAAATAATGCTTAAAATTTTTAATTTCGCCGAGAGGTTTTGGAAAAATGCAAAACATAGACAAAAAATCTCTTTGTCTTTTAACAACAGCCATCAACATGCTTTTTATCTACATCATAAAAACCATTATTGCAATTTTAGCATGTTAATGAAGTCAATGCATTTGTATATATATTTCTAAAAGAATAAAATTTTACTTTTCTTTTGGATATGTATTATTTTCAAAATCTTAGTTTAACGGTTTGATAATAAGAGGAAATCAACTATATCAAGTAATCAACTATATCCAGTAGTATGAACTTTTTAAGATTAGAAAAGCCTATAAACCTCCTCCGACGTCGTTATATTACAAACTGGACTTATTTATATTAATTAAAGGCCCATCAACTTCATAAGACGTCGTTTTGTGAAACATCTGAGTTTGGGCCCAATAACGAGACCTAGACCCATAAAAAGAATAAAATAATCTCCCGGTGGTTCATCCACATCTAACCACGACGAACATTACTTCCGAAATTTCCCAAAACTGCAAAAAACTTCTCCGGCAGGTTTTTGGAGACATTACCGGAGAACGGCGCCGTTTTTGTTCATCGGGATTTTCCTATATCAATCGTTGGCTCCTTCACTGCTTAATGTTATAGACTCATCGCAACAATCTTCTACTTGTGATTGCTTCTCTCTGTAATTTTAACTCCTCTTCACGCTCGTTTGTTTTTTTTGCTTTCTATTGAAATTAGTCTCTTTGTTATCTCTCGTAAATTAGGGTTTATACAAGTGTTGATGTCTAAAGCAATGACCTTGTCTTGTGTCCTTGTGGTTTTTTTGTCTAGTTCTCTCTTAGTCTTATGGAAATTACTTGTGCTTGTGTAGTAGAAAAAATTATAGCTTTTTTCCGGAATTTTTTGGCTAATGAATCGTATTTCACTTTGTGATTCTCAAATTTTTTTAATACTATTCAAAGTTTTGACCTTTTTTTTGTTTTCTTTTCCATTGCTTCGATTGATGATGAGTCTAGGGTTTTGACTTGTTTTCTTATGTTGTTTGTCTCTAGATTTGTGAAGGGGTGCACTGGTTTTTTGAGCTGGTGTTGTTGAAACAATGGGTAGTTCATTTAACGCTCAGATATTAGTTGAGAAGCTTGCCAAGCTCAACAATACGCAAGCAAGCATTGAGAGTATCCTCTTTTGTTTTCTACTTGTTTTTATATATCTGTTTCTCGTATTCTAGATTTGGTTGTAATTTCGTAAGTAGTATCTTCTTAATGAGAGTAATAATGGTATATACTGATTTTGGTATGTTCTTCTTAAGCAAAGTATAGTTTATTTTCGCCATGATTTCCTCTAAATTCTCACAGTTTATACTGATATTGATTTGGTGTGTGATATAAGTGGAACACATAATTCTGAACTCTCCCTTTAATGTAAAATAGTTCCCCTTTGCTTAGTTACATGTTTTATGTCGTCTTGTATCCTATTATGTTCTATCTCTTCCTTGACAGTATACAGCTTTATCACATTGGTGTATCTTTCANAGTTTAACGGTTTGATAATAAGAGGAAATCAACTATATCAAGTAATCAACTATATCCAGTAGTATGAACTTTTTAAGATTAGAAAAGCCTATAAACCTCCTCCGACGTCGTTATATTACAAACTGGACTTATTTATATTAATTAAAGGCCCATCAACTTCATAAGACGTCGTTTTGTGAAACATCTGAGTTTGGGCCCAATAACGAGACCTAGACCCATAAAAAGAATAAAATAATCTCCCGGTGGTTCATCCACATCTAACCACGACGAACATTACTTCCGAAATTTCCCAAAACTGCAAAAAACTTCTCCGGCAGGTTTTTGGAGACATTACCGGAGAACGGCGCCGTTTTTGTTCATCGGGATTTTCCTATATCAATCGTTGGCTCCTTCACTGCTTAATGTTATAGACTCATCGCAACAATCTTCTACTTGTGATTGCTTCTCTCTGTAATTTTAACTCCTCTTCACGCTCGTTTGTTTTTTTTGCTTTCTATTGAAATTAGTCTCTTTGTTATCTCTCGTAAATTAGGGTTTATACAAGTGTTGATGTCTAAAGCAATGACCTTGTCTTGTGTCCTTGTGGTTTTTTTGTCTAGTTCTCTCTTAGTCTTATGGAAATTACTTGTGCTTGTGTAGTAGAAAAAATTATAGCTTTTTTCCGGAATTTTTTGGCTAATGAATCGTATTTCACTTTGTGATTCTCAAATTTTTTTAATACTATTCAAAGTTTTGACCTTTTTTTTGTTTTCTTTTCCATTGCTTCGATTGATGATGAGTCTAGGGTTTTGACTTGTTTTCTTATGTTGTTTGTCTCTAGATTTGTGAAGGGGTGCACTGGTTTTTTGAGCTGGTGTTGTTGAAACAATGGGTAGTTCATTTAACGCTCAGATATTAGTTGAGAAGCTTGCCAAGCTCAACAATACGCAAGCAAGCATTGAGAGTATCCTCTTTTGTTTTCTACTTGTTTTTATATATCTGTTTCTCGTATTCTAGATTTGGTTGTAATTTCGTAAGTAGTATCTTCTTAATGAGAGTAATAATGGTATATACTGATTTTGGTATGTTCTTCTTAAGCAAAGTATAGTTTATTTTCGCCATGATTTCCTCTAAATTCTCACAGTTTATACTGATATTGATTTGGTGTGTGATATAAGTGGAACACATAATTCTGAACTCTCCCTTTAATGTAAAATAGTTCCCCTTTGCTTAGTTACATGTTTTATGTCGTCTTGTATCCTATTATGTTCTATCTCTTCCTTGACAGTATACAGCTTTATCACATTGGTGTATCTTTCACATGAACAAGGCGAAACATGTTGTAGAAACATGGGGTAGACAGTTTCACTGTGCCCCGCGTGATCAACGTGTGGCGTACCTGCACCTTGCGAATGATATCTTGCAAAATAGTAGGCGAAAGGGTTCTGAGTTTGTAGGTGAGTTCTGGAAAGTACTCCCTGAGGCCCTTCGTGATGTGATTGAAAATGGTGATGACTTTGGAAGAAAATCTGCACGTCGATTGGTACGTGAAGCCAACTTTTTTATCTACCATTTTTTCTGAATTCAGTTGTTGAAATGATTTTAGGACTTTGACATGAGAACTGCATTGCTAATTATCGTAATCTCTCTTCAAGGTTAATATATGGGAAGAAAGGAAAGTCTTTGGATC
>NC_025688.1:5936698-5960509 GCF_000633955.1 Camelina sativa
TTACAAACTGGACTTATTTATATTAATTAAAGGCCCATCAACTTCATAAGACGTCGTTTTGTGAAACATCTGAGTTTGGGCCCAATAACGAGACCTAGACCCATAAAAAGAATAAAATAATCTCCCGGTGGTTCATCCACATCTAACCACGACGAACATTACTTCCGAAATTTCCCAAAACTGCAAAAAACTTCTCCGGCAGGTTTTTGGAGACATTACCGGAGAACGGCGCCGTTTTTGTTCATCGGGATTTTCCTATATCAATCGTTGGCTCCTTCACTGCTTAATGTTATAGACTCATCGCAACAATCTTCTACTTGTGATTGCTTCTCTCTGTAATTTTAACTCCTCTTCACGCTCGTTTGTTTTTTTTGCTTTCTATTGAAATTAGTCTCTTTGTTATCTCTCGTAAATTAGGGTTTATACAAGTGTTGATGTCTAAAGCAATGACCTTGTCTTGTGTCCTTGTGGTTTTTTTGTCTAGTTCTCTCTTAGTCTTATGGAAATTACTTGTGCTTGTGTAGTAGAAAAAATTATAGCTTTTTTCCGGAATTTTTTGGCTAATGAATCGTATTTCACTTTGTGATTCTCAAATTTTTTTAATACTATTCAAAGTTTTGACCTTTTTTTTGTTTTCTTTTCCATTGCTTCGATTGATGATGAGTCTAGGGTTTTGACTTGTTTTCTTATGTTGTTTGTCTCTAGATTTGTGAAGGGGTGCACTGGTTTTTTGAGCTGGTGTTGTTGAAACAATGGGTAGTTCATTTAACGCTCAGATATTAGTTGAGAAGCTTGCCAAGCTCAACAATACGCAAGCAAGCATTGAGAGTATCCTCTTTTGTTTTCTACTTGTTTTTATATATCTGTTTCTCGTATTCTAGATTTGGTTGTAATTTCGTAAGTAGTATCTTCTTAATGAGAGTAATAATGGTATATACTGATTTTGGTATGTTCTTCTTAAGCAAAGTATAGTTTATTTTCGCCATGATTTCCTCTAAATTCTCACAGTTTATACTGATATTGATTTGGTGTGTGATATAAGTGGAACACATAATTCTGAACTCTCCCTTTAATGTAA
Organism: Camelina sativa; assembly: GCF_000633955.1. Taxonomy (NCBI): domain Eukaryota; kingdom Viridiplantae; phylum Streptophyta; class Magnoliopsida; order Brassicales; family Brassicaceae; genus Camelina; species Camelina sativa. The sequence goes on from NC_025688.1 coordinate 5,937,777, forward strand.
AATAGTTCCCCTTTGCTTAGTTACATGTTTTATGTCGTCTTGTATCCTATTATGTTCTATCTCTTCCTTGACAGTATACAGCTTTATCACATTGGTGTATCTTTCACATGAACAAGGCGAAACATGTTGTAGAAACATGGGGTAGACAGTTTCACTGTGCCCCGCGTGATCAACGTGTGGCGTACCTGCACCTTGCGAATGATATCTTGCAAAATAGTAGGCGAAAGGGTTCTGAGTTTGTAGGTGAGTTCTGGAAAGTACTCCCTGAGGCCCTTCGTGATGTGATTGAAAATGGTGACGACTTTGGAAGAAAATCTGCACGTCGATTGGTACGTGAAGCCAACTTTTTTATCTACCATTTTTTCTGAATTCAGTTGTTGAAATGATTTTAGGACTTTGACATGAGAACTGCATTGCTAATTATCGTAATCTCTCTTCAAGGTTAATATATGGGAAGAAAGGAAAGTCTTTGGATCGCGTGGACAGATTCTCAAAGAAGAACTTCTGGGAAGGCAGCCTGAAGTTGGAACCAGAAACGGAACTCTTGTGCCGCTTAAGCTTGTAAGTCAGAGTGTATATATAAGCATTTTCTTACCGTGATTTGTCAATTAGGTTCACTGTTATGTGATCATGTCTACTTTAAAGTTCTTCCATGATAGCAACATGATTAACTTTGTTATTGTTGCAGTCTGTTCAACAGAGACAGGCAAATGGATCTACACTGGAGAAAGTAGTGTCTGCTGTTGAAGTTCTTCACGGCGTTCACGTTGATGAGGATGCTATTGTTGGAAAATGTACTAATGCTTCTGGTTACCTTGAGAAAGCAACACAAGAGATTGAGAGAGATCTTAGTTCAGGTATCACTGTCCACTGGCTGCTACATTGCTGCAAATGTATTGATATATGTTTTTTCTTATCAAGTGACAAGCCACACAGCTTTAGATTTCTACATGCGCTTGTTCTAATAACTCAATTTATTTGGTATCTCTTTTACCACTCCTTTTGAACAGACTGCAACAATAACAATTTAGTATTTAAAGTCGCTTAGCAATTTAGTATTTGGTCTATATGTGATCTTACAGAACCACCACATTTGGATCCTTAATTTCATCAATCATCATGTTCCTCTCTTGTGTTTCCATATAAAGTTTCCAAAACCATCCTTTTCACTTGGTGGCTGTTACCATTTGTGTCATATCATTTAATGGTGAGAGAACTTACTCTCACCATTAGGAAGAGAATCTACAAATTTATAAGTCCCCAATACACAATCAGAATATATATTTGCTGGTTAATTCTGGATCCCGAAAAAATTTCTGATCTGTTGAACTGGTCTATGTAATATATATTTACTGTTTGTTGATACGTTATACTTCTTTACTTCTAGGATAGAGAAAATCCAATTCTTGTTCAAGCATCCCCTTATCATATGAAGTTCGTTTCAGTATCTTACTTATTAAGTGTTGCCTTAAACAGGACACACCCCTGGGCCCGCTGTAGTAAAGGAGGTGCAGGGACAACATGCCATACTGAGAGACTGCATCGAACAGTTAGGGACAGTGGAGACATCCAGAACAAGTCTTATCTCTCTTCTGAGAGAGGCTTTACAAGAACAGGTTTCCATTTGTTCAACTGCTTAGAAAAAATCATCTTTGATTACTCCTGCCATATACCTCACTTTTATTTATTTTGTCCAGGAACTCAAGCTGGAGCAAGTTCGTAACCACCTTCAGGTTTGTATTCGTACTAACGAATGTTATCTCCACACTTCACACATTAGATACATTTCAATTCACACAATACGTCACAACCTTATAGCAATACTTTTCGAAACACTTTTTCTAGTTATCGAGCTAGTTTAGTGAGTTAGGTCAAGGAAGATAGACCCAACTTTAAATAGGGGTCTTCTTGGTTGTTTTTTCCAAACAAAAAGTTGCCATATCTTGATGCTATTTAGTTCAGTGATATCCATTGTGCTATGATTTCAGATTGCTCGGTTTCAATCAGACCGGACTGGTAATCTCTGCAGACAGCTTCTAGACCATGGCGGTAGTTCACAGCCTCCTGCTCCTGCTACAGAAGAAGAAGAGTCAAAAGAAGCCATCAAAGGTTCAACTTCATCTGCTGCAGCAGCACCGCAAAACTTCACACACAGTGATGTGGAACAATCTGCTCCGGTCATGTTTGCTTCAAACCCAACTCAGTCAGTTGAAGACCCAAGAAAAACTGCAGCAGCCGCAGTAGTAGCTAAGCTAACCGCATCAACCTCCTCAGCAGAGATGCTCTCCTATGTTCTCTCCTCATTAGCCTCTGAAGGCATCATCGGAAATAACAACCCACCTGCTGTTACAGAATCTCCATCATCCGTCGATTACCCACCAGAGAAAAGACCCAAGCTTCAAAACCATGGCCAGTCCTATCTCCCGCAGCACCAACAGAATGCTGCAACGACATCCTCCAGCACGCCCCCACCAGCACTTCCACTGCCACCACCACCATCGTTCCAGCTTCAACCTCAGTTCTTGCAGCCCTTACAGCCTCCCGGGCCTGTAAACCAGACACCATTCAACTACACCATAGCAACCACTTCTGCAACCACACAACCACAACAACAACAACAAGGTCCTTGGGTTCCTGGGCTTACTCCACCCTCAACAACAACCTCTGCTCCATCCGATAATTCATACCAGAAGTTTCAAGGACAAGATGGTTTCTATGGAATCAACTCATCAGTGCCTATGACACCTGTTACCCGGCAGTAGAGTAAATCTGTTTCTAGGGGGCTCGTTCATATAGCAAAAAGCTCACTTTTTTTTATTGGTTTTTTTTGTTGTTAAATATTAGTTTTAATGGGCTTTTAATTAGGATTTTATGTTCTTAAAATGTGCTGTGTATGCTTTCCTAATTGTGCGTACGCCTAATTAAAAAGGCTTCTGTAAACATTCTTTTACTTTTACTGTGGGAAAAAAAACATAAACCTTTACTTTTACTGCCCTTTCTTTTACTGTGGGGGAAGATTCCATTGTTTCTTCTCTCTGAAATTTACATGGAGGTCAGATTGGACCAAAGTTTTTTTTGANATCATCCGTCGATTACCCACCAGAGAAAAGACCCAAGCTTCAAAACCATGACCAGTCCTATCTCCCGCAGCACCAACAGAATGCTGCAACGACATCCTCCAGCACGCCCCCACCAGCACTTCCACTGCCACCACCACCATCGTTCCAGCTTCAACCTCAGTTCTTGCAGCCCTTACAGCCTCCCGGGCCTGTAAACCAGACACCATTCAACTACACCATAGCAACCACTTCTGCAACCACACAACCACAACAACAACAACAAGGTCCTTGGGTTCCTGGGCTTACTCCACCCTCAACAACAACCTCTGCTCCATCCGATAATTCATACCAGAAGTTTCAAGGACAAGATGGTTTCTATGGGATCAACTCATCAGTGCCTATGACACCTGTTACCCGGCAGTAGAGTAAATCTGTTTCTAGGGGGCTCGTTCATATAGCAAAAAGCTCACTTTTTTTTATTGGTTTTTTTTGTTGTTAAATATTAGTTTTAATGGGCTTTTAATTAGGATTTTATGTTCTTAAAATGTGCTGTGTATGCTTTCCTAATTGTGCGTACGCCTAATTAAAAAGGCTTCTGTAAACATTCTTTTACTTTTACTGTGGGAAAAAAAACATAAACCTTTACTTTTACTGCCCTTTCTTTTACTGTGGGGGAAGATTCCATTGTTTCTTCTCTCTGAAATTTACATGGAGGTCAGATTGGACCAAAGTTTTTTTTGACTCTTTTAAAAGTCTTATGGTCAAAACGCCGACAAGGGTTTGCCTTTTGACTAATAAAGAATGATACTTTTCCACATTTTTCTTGTCTTTTTATCTTATTTCTCTACTCGTCAGGGATTCCCTGTAACGCGGCAATCCTAAAAAGAAAGATATATCAGAAAATTTTGAGAGAAGCAGAGAGGCAAATAGCTGTATTCTCATAAGCATAACTTCAAGATTAGGTCACAACCCCTTTTTTTTTTTGGATTTTTCTCCTACTTCTGTTTCTCCCCTCTCACAAGAAGCGAACCCTAGCAGTACACCCTGATAAAAGAAAACAGACTTGGACATTTGGATTTGCGTGTCTGGTTTCAGGTAACATTTGTGTCTTGTGTTAGCTTTCTCTGATAGTTTGTAGGAGCTTAGGTCGCTGAGATGAGTTCCAAATTTTGATTTTTCTTTTATTTGTCACAATCTTCTTGTCCTTCTAGTTTCCTTTGGTCCAAGTTCTTGATTTTGATTGTTTGATCCTTAAATTTTTTGACTGTTCTCTTATCACTGTTCTTCTCTAAATATTCTTGTTATTTGTTCCAAGTTCTTGATTTCGATAATAATTGAAATTCAATTATTGATCTTTTGTAACTTTGAGAATCTTGCTGTGCTTATAGGTCTCATTTTGGGTAAGTGGTTCTTCCTGGTAAGAGTTATATTGTGGGAGAAAGAGAGAAATCAAATGCCGGAGGAAGATTTGGTTGAACTTAAATTCCGGTTATATGACGGTTCAGATGTTGGACCCTTTCAGTATTCTCCAACTGCTACAGTCTCAATGCTAAAGGAGAGAATTGTCTCCGAGTGGCCTAAAGGTGAGCACTTAGCAGAGTCTTTTGGTTTGCTTTTTCCACTAATCCGTGAAGAAGTTAGTGTGATACTAACTACTAAATGCACTTGAATGCTTCGGATTTTGGCTTTAGAACGTTTGCTTCAGCCATTTTTCAGTTTCTTCACTTGTGCCTTGATAGACAAAGTTCAGACACAAGTCATAGGCTTATCATAGGATCTGATCGAATTACTAATCACTTGTCTTAAACTAGAATGATAAGAAGGAAGTTACCTATTGATCTTTTAAAAAGGTTACTCGAGCTTACGATCTATGTTTTAATAGTTTCTACGCCTGTGGCTTTATAGACAAAGATCAGCTCAGACATAAGGCATTTGTATTGGCCTTATTCTATTACTAATCACTTGTCTTAAACTACAGAACATATATTTAGAGACTATAGGGACCAATACGGTTCTGATTCTTTTTAGCAGAATTTCACATTCTTACTCTTATGCATTCAACAAAATCTTTCATTTGTCACATTTGTTTCCCCATTGTAACTTATTAACTAATCAAATTTGGGTGTTAATTGAATGTGATGTCTGTAGACAAGAAGATTGTGCCAAAATCAGCTAGTGACATCAAGTTGATAAATGCTGGTAAGATATTGGAGAATGGTAAAACTGTTGCACAGTGTAAAGCTCCATTTGATGATCTCCCTAAATCCGTCATTACAATGCATGTTGTTGTGCAACCGTCTCCAACAAAAGCAAGACCAGGTATTGTTCTTTTTACACACATTTTTGTTCTTATCTCTGTAAATCTTGTTTGTGGAAGAGTTTTCTTGAGCCTTACATCTTGTTTTTCTTCTCTTACAGAGAAAAAAATCGAAGAGGAAGCCCCACAGAGAAGCTTTTGCTCATGTACTATCATGTGAGTAAAACAACAAGTCCCAAATCTAAAAATCTGAAAGAGTTAAGCTTTGCTTCTCTGTGGTTTTTGCTAGAAGACCCTAAAAACTTGAACTACCATTTTCGCGCTTCATATTCTATATATTCATCATAAGTTCAAAGAAAGCTTCATCAATGGCGTTATAAAGCTGGTCTATTAGAGTTGTTATCTTTTGTTCTGATGAAAAAAACTCTTGTTTGGAGCATCCATTATAAAGATAAGAGTTTTGTCTTCTATTTTGTTTCCATGAACTAATTCTACTATTCTAGTATATTTGTAAACATATCTTGTATGGTTCTGTTAATCTTTAGCACACCTTAGACCTGTCTTTCCTCTATCAGGACCCGCCCAAAACTGTATCCAAACACCTTGATATCTATTCAGTGATCAGTCCATCACTTACCGAGAAAAAACAGTACAAAACGTTCACAATTTGTGGTTCTTTAGTTGCAAACACTTTCATATGTACTATATGGTCCATACATAATAAAAAGACACAAGTGGCATTACCTTTCTCATCACTTTCCACTTCCAAAAAGCCTATTTTTTGGGATGTAGTTTACAAAACTGAAACCCACAAAAAGAAACACAGAGCATGAGATCTCAATAAATGTCCTCGCACCTAACTAGTCACTGTCCCCTTCACTATCTCCCACTTAATTCCCTCATTTATAACATTCACTTTCACTGAGTGTCTCTCCACTATCTTCTCTGCTTCTGTCATTTAATTCTATTCACCTCCTCTCATTTATAATCTTCACTCCAAATGCGCCTTTCTTTGTTCTCCCATCACTTTCTCTCTGATTGTCTTGTAGGGCTAGACAAATCATCCCATTATACCTGCTTCGATTCGGTATAACTATTTACTTTGGTTCGATCCGAAATTCAGATATCCAATCCATTTGCTAGTTGCTACATAAACATCATATTATAAACTTATTTACTTATTAGTTTAGGTAATCATAATTTATTTTTCAGACCGTTTAGTTTCCAACCTATTGTTGATAGACACGTTTGTATAACACTCTCTCTATATATAAAAAGAAACCTTGATGCTATTTCAGTAGAGTTGTATCCATCCCTTCTCTTATCTGAAAACTATTTTGTTTCTGCTTTCTCCACACACATATTGTCCAATACTTACATCAACCGCATAAACAAATAAACCAAGCCTGAAAGCTGAAACTCGTGGTGATCAAGATGAAGAAGAAATCACTGATAATGTTTTCCTTTATTCTTCTGCAATTTCTGCTCGTAAACTCTATGTCTCCAAAACATTCATCACCAAAACCAAAACCAGCTGCAGAAATCACTATTATGGGTTTTGTTTACTGCGATGTCTGCTCCAACAACAGTTTCTCCAAACACAGTTACTTCATGTCCGGTAATTCAAAAAAAAAAACACAAAACTTCACTAAGAAGATCTCTTTAACTAATTGATGCTCTTCAAAAGCTCTGTTTCTAACGTTTCTTGACACAGGTGTGGAAGTGAGAATTGTCTGCAGATTCAAAGCAGCTTCGTCAACAACAAGTGAAACTGTAACATTCTCTGCAAATAGAACCACCAACGAATTCGGACTGTACAAGGTAGCCATAACTTCTCTAGACTGTGCCGAGGTAGACAGTCTGGCAAGTTCTTGTCAAGCGAGTTTGGTCGGAAGAAAAAGCTTATCGGATCCTTCTTGCAACATTCCTGGTTATAGAACCACGACGGATCAGGTTGTGTTTAAGTCTAAACGGTCTAATTCCTGTGTTTATGGATTCAATGCTTTGAACTTCAGACCATTCAAGAGGAATCTTGACTTGTGTGGCAAGAAATAGGGTTTTAAAAACTACAGAACTTGTCTTTCACCTGGTATCGACTCTGTTTACTTCTACTCAGAGATATGTATCTTTCCTATGTTGTCTACATTTAGCTTTGGTTACTACACAAAATTTGTATTCTGTGTCCGCCAAATCTTGTCTTAAACTATTAGTATGAAGATAAATAACATGAGGAATAATTTCAGTTCACACAATGTAAAACATGAACAGAGGATGTAAACAAACTAAAATGCCAACGTACGATGGATATTGAAGTGGAAAAAGATTGGATTATCCGCAAGTACCTATCCGTGGAAACAAATTGGATATCCTGAATTTTAATCCAAATCCGAGCTACAACTATTCGGATCCGGATGATATCTTTTTGTTTTTGAGTTTTAAGAAACAAGACTAAATAGTCTTTCTGTTGGCAAAAAGCTTCCTTGCGTAATATAGCTTAAAATATACAAATCAAGAAGATACAGTTTGTCTTGGTGGACTAACTGGGTAAAGTACCAAACAACACAACGTACATGATAAAAAAATTCTTGTATTTGCGTTTGCGTTTGCGTTTGAGACCCCTGTTTGGCTGATTAAAGCTAGTGGTTTAGTTTCTAAGATATATAATTTTTCATTGTTCTTTCAGACATGCATTGTATTTGGCATTTTCTTGATGGTTCTATCGCCTATCGTAGGGCTAAGGACGATCATTATTCAAACTAAAGACTACAGTAAAACCTCTGTAAATTAATAATGTTGGGATAATAAAATTCTATTAATTTATCGATATATTATTAATTTATGAAAATATTTTTTTGTTTTCATAGTTTTGAGAATTTCATTTTTAAAAATAAGTTATTGTTGTTATAATTCATATTCTTATAAAATTTTCTTAGTTTATAGTTTCTTATAGGTAAACAACACTAGAGTAATATTTCACTAAATTTTCTGAGATATATATATATATATATATATATATATTATTAATTTATGATACAGGGACCATATGTTTACATAGAATTTCTAAAAAAATATTATCGAATTATATTATTTTTTACACTAGTCCAACTCAGGACCGAAAAAATTATTAATTTATAGAGAATATTAATTTAAAGAGTGTTAATTTATATAGATTTTACTGTACAAGTTTTACTCCTAGATACAACAAAAGAAGATTAACATCAAGTGGATTACTCTAGTCCAGACGGTTTATCTCAACTGATCTTGGACGAATTTTGTGAAGCAGCATTCGAAGAGATGGTTGAGCAGCCGCATCAACCACAATGTATGTCAGCACCACAACAAGATTGTTTACTTCCACCAATCCTGGACGGGATTTCTCACTTCAATGCGCCCCGCGAAAGTTATTCGTTTGTACCAACCGATGAAGTTCTTGTCACTTGTTACTTGAAACCGTATTTGAAAGGCAACAAAGACTCAACTATCATTGTCCCTATTAACCTTGTGGACATATACAAGTCCAACCCAGAAAATCTTTCAGGTCTGTCTCCATTGGTTCTTATCTTAAATATTAAATCGAGATGAATTTATTTTATTTGGTTTAAAATATTGGCTCTTTTCTATTTTTTGATTCGAAAAAGAGGAATTTGATAAGGGTAACGACCAGGAATGGTTCTTTATATCTGAGAGGTACAAGATGGGGAAAGATGGAAAAAGAATGAATCGTAGAGACAGTGGAGGATAGTGGAAGGTAGTAACATCTGCCAAGAAGATTAACGGTGGAGAAGGCGTAGTCGGCTACAAATACACACTGGCACTACGTTGGGAAACAACCAAATAGCATCAAAGGGGAAGTAAACTGTCTCATGACTCTGTGTGTCAGCAACCACAACCACTGACTCATGACTCTGTGTGTCAGCAACCACAACCACTGATCTCGGACAAGCTCTTTCATAACTTCAATCTGTCTCATGGAAGTTTTAAGTCTTCACCAACAGACGAAGAAATCATCATACATGTTCTTAAAACCTACTTGGAAGTCAACAAAATCATCATACATGTTCCTATTCACCAGATGGACGTATACAACTTCAATAACAGAACAATTTTCAGGTTTGTCTCCATCGATTATTTTCTTAATTCTTGAATCGTGCTTTATACTTTGTTGGTGTTTCTGTATCTAAGCGGCTCTTTTCTTTTTATTAGAAACAGAGGGATTTAAGACGGGTAATGAGAAGGAATGGTTCTTTATATCGGAGAGGACTGACATTGGTAAAGCTGGAGAATATAAGAAATGTGGCGAAAATGGAGGATATTGGAGAGTAGTAGCATCTCCTAAGAAGATTAATGCTGGACAAGTGGTAGTCGGCTAAAAAACGCACTAGAGTACTACATTGGGAAATATCCAAACGGTATAAAAGGGGAATGGTTAATGCATGAATACTGGCTTCAGTCTTCTTCTGATGATAAAGATGACTGGGTATGTATATATGTTCACTTATTTGGGTTCCAAGTTATTAGGTGTGTAAGTTTTGTTCTGGTTTGTGTGTGTAGGTCGGCCATGCTCTGTATAAGATCTATCCGTGTCCAGAAGCAGCAAAAAAGAAGAAAGCAAGAGAAGAAAATATTGAGAAGCAGAAGAAAGAAGAAAGCCATGAAACTGTCCCTGAGTAAAAATATCAATAACAAAAATATCTGAAATCAGGTGGTGGACCTGGTGGTGTATACAGGCTTCCAAATCAGGCTTTCTACAACCGGGAAAAATTGTTTGTATCACTAATACATTTAGGTCGTGTTAGTCTATCTTATGTTGTGATCTCTTCACCTTATATAATAAATGCTTATGCATCATCATGTCTCTATCTCTTGGTCTGAATGTTAGTTAAAACATAAAACCTGCAAAAGATAAAACAGAGCACAAAGGAATCTAACCTGTTAAAAGAGTCAAAATCTGGAAACCTAAGGTTAAACACTCAAAGACAAACCTACACATTGGTTTTAATCAAGCTAAGACTACAGATTTTACAACAAAAAGAAGATTTGGATCATTTTAAAATTGATCAAGCTAAGACCTATATATATATATATATATATAAAGCAGTTATATATGTAGGCCTCTCAAAATATATTTGTAGCCGTCAAAGCTTAAAGTCATATATGATCTCTCAAAACTCAATATCTATCTACGTTTTCTACAATGTTAATTTGATTATTGAAGATCGAATTGTGGATCCCTCATTAACCAAAAGCACTCAAACTTTGAAACCTAAAGTACTGAAATATTAAAAGACAGAATACAATTAAATCGAATTGTATATTCCAGATTTTTTCACAAATGCAACTAAAATTATCCAGAATGTAGAAGAAGAAAAAAAGTACAACCTTGAGTTTTGATTTAAAAAAGTTTTAAGCTTGTCCCATCTTGTTTAAACAATTGATGCCTTCTTCCATATAGTCCTCTCTATTGATCCAGAACTCTGGTGCGTCCTGCAACATTAACCAGTTGACAGAATCCAATTTCTCTTAACATCAAATCATTTCAAAGACTGTTGAAAAAAAGAGAAAAAGCATTGAACTCTTTCTTTTGTTTACCTTCATGATTCCTGCAAGAACAGCACCTCCGAGGTATACCATGTGTTTCCTTCTCGGTGGATCTTCGATTCGCAATCTGAGTTTCTGATTGATTAAGAAACCGGAATAAAATGTTAAACCCCGAGAGAAAATGACTAAACAATGATCATGAAGTTATTAGGATATGTTTACCTTCAAGCCATCTTTGTTTCCTTTAAGAACTGTATCGAGATACCTATCCTGGATTTCTTTCTCAAGACTGAAACAATAAAATAGAACACGGAAGAGGTTACAACATAAAACCATGAAGCTTCTTGTATGGCTATGAAAAACAAAAGTATATACAAACCGGCTAGGTAATCCTGGATACATGGTGCTTCCTCCGCTTAAAACTATGTGTTGGTAGAGCTGTGAAAAAAAAGAGTAAAGGGTTTAAGCAAATCTATAATGATTTGTTTTGGATCATTCATTTGAAATACGAAGCAAGTGTAAGCAACCATACCATCATGCGGTTATCAATATCCATTTCTTGAATACAGCGGAACACCATGTCTGCCATTCCATCACCTTCAACATCAATGAGTTCCTGAAAAAAAGATTTCATTCTGAGATCAGCTTCGAGATTCTTGGTGTAAAAAGCGAAATAATATTGATAAGAATATTCAGAAAGAGAAAAGGGAGCCAGTAAGGTCTACCGGTGTAAAAAGCGCTTCAGGTGCTTGGAATCTTTCCGTGCCAACCTTGATGACCCTCCCATCTGGAAGCTGATCGATCACAGTACAAAATCACAACAGATTAGTAGTTCAGAAATAATTAATTGGATGATAATATCAGCTTTTGAGGCTGCAATTGGTAAAAGTTTGAAACTTTATCGACTATCGGATGACCGAGCACCAAAAAACAAACAAGATGCCATGAAAACAAAGGATGATAATACCATATTTCTTATAACCTAAAATACTCTTAAGAAAAAAGATGGCAAGAATCTTCAACTTTCTTTACAGACTCGAGTTTGCGGAGAATTTGCTATCTTACTTGGTTCTGATCATGAGTTTAGATTGATATAAGCTTAACGTAAACTAGTTTCTGTTTCTTGCCTCTAGTTCCCCTAGAAGTATTGAAAATTGTCACTCATGACAAGTTCATAGAATAGTGTCACTCATGACAAGTTCATAGAATAGCGAACTTACAGTATAATTCTTAACAAGGATGGTTGTCTCGAGCCCGAGTTGAGACTCTCTCTTGTAATCATAGCTGTAAATAAAGACAAAGCAACTAGTTTATTTCTTAGTCTTGTAATTCATTACTACTCAGATATTACAGTAAATCACTGAAGAGGTATTTTGCATGCCTTATATAGCAGAGCTTCTCTTTAATTTCTCTAACTGTCTCAAAGTCAGCAGTCTTGTTCATCGCGTATCTGTTGAACAAACAAATTTTTATTAGATAAAACATCTCAAAATATCAACAAAATGTTACTTAAGCTTCAACATGTGAGTATATGAATCAGTTTCTCACCCTCGTCGAGAAAGTAGATCAACGAGATACGCTGTTATGTGTCTACCAGCGACATTCATTCTTTTGGTAAGATGAGGGAATGAGTAGCCGTCAACCACCGGAACCTACGATGTGAGGCGGAAACTGTTAATGCGCTCTATTAGCGAAACTCGATCTCCAATATTATAGAGTTTTGTAGCTTACCACATGAGTAACACCATCACCAGAATCAATAACCAAACCAGTTAGCAAACCTGAAAGCGAGAGTTCAACACAGGAAGAAAAATATCAAAGAAGTGCGCAAAAACTCTTGTTCACAGGTGACTGTCTATATAAACACACGAAAGAAAATCTAAACCTTCAATAATCTCCATAAGCACCTTGAGCATACAGAGTTAAAACGGCTTGGATTTGAATGAAAACGCCAGCGAAATTGTATTTCTCAAACATTGTCTCAATCTGTTTTACAACATAAACGAGTCACTCAAACAACCATCAAAGCAAATTTCGATTTTATAGACCAAAGACTTGGCATAACCATACCATTTTTTCACGATTCTTTGAGGGATTAAGAGGTGGATCCGTGAGCAATATCTTACAATCTGATGGATTGATCTGTTAATCACACAACAGGGTTTAAGAGTAAGTCAAGAAACATGGAACCAAAAAAGAAATGAAGAAAACCAAATCGCCAGATGAAGCAGGAGAAGAAAATTACTTTCAGTTCGTTATAGAAAGCGTGATTCCAAACATGCTCCATATCATCCCAATTCTGCACAATACCGTTGTGGACAGGATAATTTATATCCAACTGATGCCGAAGCTCAGCGCAAGTCTCCCCAACAACTATATCCTAAGATGAAACAAAACCAAACATAGATGAAATCAAACTACACATATCACCTCAGTCAAAAATGATATCAAATGTTATGTAACTAAAGATCTGATTTGGCTGATTGATAACTAACATATATATAAACAAACCTTGACTTGCTGCTCCATGAGTGATTCTTCATACCGAAGCAAAGGCCTTCCCACGACACAGGGGAAAACAGAAGTTGGGAAATTCTCTCCAGCAAATCCACATTTTACATACTGACAAAATTTGCCAGCAAACAAAACAATCTCACATTAGAGATTCATAAACATAAACTAGCCACATATCAATAAAAATACGATCTTATACATTCCTAAGACATGAGAGTTTTCAAATGTTCAACTTTAAGACAACTAGATCCTAAACAAGCCCAGAGAAGAAGCAAAGGTGAGATTTTTAACGTAACCCAGATAAGATATGGAATGATTGATCAGTTTTAACTAAGGATCGGAGTCTGAACAACGGAAAGAGGTATATATGAGAGAGAAGAAGCTTACGCCGGTGCCGTTGTCGCAAACGACGACGTTTTTGTTGTCCATTCTCCTCAGATTTCTATAGAAATTTCAGCTTACGTAAATCAGATGTGTTCGATCCCAGGGAATAAAAGAACTAGTCTTTGAATCGAAGCGAAGAATCACTCTTCTCTACTTTGTTCCGGTCACTTGTCGCGATCGAGAAAACAAATTTACTACTTCCAAACTCTATACTATCCTTGCAATCAAAAGTTTATTCATCAATACCTTTTGGTGATCTAAGTACCCTTTAACAAAGTGTTGACCAACATATCTCATTTTTATCCCTAACCTTTTATTTAATAAATTATAAAATTTTAAAAAGAAAAACATGTGGACCCCATCAATTTTTCTCCATCAATCGGGTTCCTTCTCTCTCCCCTCTCTCTCCCGATCTCGTCCCCGCTCCCCCAATGTTGCTCCTCTCCCCCTTCCAATCGATACAAATCGAGTCCATAGAAATCAATTTGATTCCAAACGAAAGCAAAAGATTGGGATTGAAGCAAGCAGCAAAGTAAACCAGAAGATTCAGGTGATATTCTTACATTTATTTACCAATGCAATTAGGGTTCTTGAGGTTCATCCTAAAGCAATTAGGATATATACCTTGAATGCTCATTCAATTTATTCTCATTTGTATTAGTGTCGAAATGGGTCGCATACTAAGTGGATTGTAACACTTCATTCGAACTGAATCGTAAAAATATTCCGAAATAAATAGTGATTTTGTGGAGTCGATGTAGTACAACTGGTAGACTAGGTATAACTGATACGGGTACAACTGGTAATAGTTTGGTACAACTTAAACGGGTACAACTGATACAATTTTGGTACAACTTGGTAATACTATTTACACGACAGAGGTTCCAATGTGAGTTTTTTATTTTATTTCAGGCACAATGAATAATAATCGTCGGATAATCATCGTTTTTGATTACGGGGGATATTATGCAACAAGGGAAAATGAACTAAGATGGATTTCAAGAGAAAAAGTTCATCAATCTCTTAGAATGGAGACATCTATTGAAGAGGTCAGTTATTCTGCATTGGTGCAGAAAATATGCAGAAAGGCGAAGGTTGATGAAACTATGACTGAGCTGAAATTGAGTTACGTTCCCGAATCAGTGCATCCTAAGAGACCGATACACATACATGATGATGATGATCTGATGTGTTATTTGGAAATGAATCCAGATCAATTCCAAGTTTTGCATGTGGAAGTCGTGAATGATGTTGAAATAAATCAGGGGGATGAGCAAAGTCGAGGGACTGTAGGTTGTTCACTTAATGAGGAGTTGATTTCAAGTAGTAGAGCGACATATGAGAACACGATGTATGAAGGTGAGCCGTCTGAACGTTTTGAGATGATGGAGAATAGTGATGGGAACATGGTTCTTTATCAAGAACAGTCTGAAGAACGAGCAATAGCAGATAACTGTGATATGATTGAAGGTTCTGAGTTCACACCAGTTGTAAATCGTGAATGGGAAGATGGTTTGGATTTGACTTTACGTCAAGAATTTGAAAGCAAGCAAGCAGTTAAAGATTTAGTTGAAAAAGCTGCACACAAGAACTGTTTTGAGTTTGTTATTGTGAAGTCGGATACTATGTTGTTTGTGGTTAAATGCTGTGAATTTAAAAGGGGTTGCAAGTGGTCTTTACGAGCTGCGAGGAATGGGAATTCAGACAGTTTCTCGGTCAGAACTTACAACAAGACGCATACGTGCTTGAGGTCAGATACAAGTACAATGAGGAGAAAAAGGAGAGGCACACCACATTTAGTTGCATCAGTTTTGCGTGAAGATTACCCATGTTTGATAGACACTCCAACTCCCAAAAATCTCATCCCTTTGGTTCAATCAAGAGTTGGTGTTAAAGTGTCTTACTCGACCGCAAATAGAGGAAAAAAACTAGCTGCATATGATCTTCGCGGTACTCCAGAGGATAGTTTTAAGTTGGTGCATTGTTATATGCACATGCTGCAGACAATGAACCCAGGTACAATTTCATTTGTTGAATTGGATGAAGCACAGAGGTTTAAGTACTTGTTCTTCGCCTTGGGAGCGTGCATTGAAGGCTTCAAAGCTATGAGAAAGGTGATCATTGTTGATGCAACAAGTATTAAAAATGTCTATGGTGGAGTACTAATCGTGGCTACAGCTCAAGATCCGGATCATCACCATTATCCGATTGCATTTGGTGTAGTTGATGGTGAGAAAGATACAAGTTGGACCTGGTTTTTCAGCAAATTGAAATCAGTTGTACCAGATTGTCCTGAACTGGTCTTCTGTTCTGATAGAAATCAAAGCCTAATCAAGTCAATAAATACGGTGTACCCGTTATCTCATCATGGGTATTGTATTTATCATTTGTCCCAGAATGTTAAATTGAGCTGCAAAAACGTGAACAGGGATTTAGTTGCGACGAAGTTCATGGAATGTGCTAAGGCTTACACAGAGCCTGAGTTTGAGAAACTCTATGCTGATTTTATCAGAAGGTATCCAGCTGCAAGTACTTATCTTGATAATCATGTAGGACAGAACAAATGGGCTCGATGTTATTTTCCAGGAGCTAGATACAACATAGACACCACTAATACGGTTGAATCTATCAATGGTGTCTTTCGATTTGCAAGGGCATACCCGTTATTACCAATGATTGATGCGATTGTTAGTAAAGTGGCTGAATGGTTTAACAAATACAGGAAGATATCCTTAGAGACTCCAAAAGAGCAGAAACTAGTCCCTTTTGTTGAGACACTGATGCACACAAGGTGTTCTGAAGCAAAGCTCTTACCAGTGACTGAACTAAACAGCTATTTTCTGGAATACAGCGTGACTGGAGTTGATGGTAGTAGTTATGTGGTTGATCTGAGAAGGAAAACGTGCTACTGTAAACAATTTGATATTGACAGATATCCGTGTGTGCATGCAATTGCTGTTGCGATGGAAGCAGCAAGGAACGCTGGTAATGAGATCCAACTGCATGACTTGTGCAGTAAGTACTATTGGATGGAGCAGTGGGCATTGGGGTATTCGAGGACGATATATCCAGTTCCTATCATGTCTATGTGGATGGTCCCTGACGATGTACGTGCTAAGATTGTTCTTCCTAAGTTTTATGTCACAAAAAGAGGAAGAAAACCAACAAAAAGGATTCCATCAGCCGGAGAACATGGACGCAGGAAGAAGAAGAAAAATTCGAGTAGGAGCTGGTTTGATAGTGAGGGTTCTCGGACTTAGTTTCTTATTTGGAGAACTTAGTAAAACTTGTTTTTTCCTCGGTACAACTATTGTCATTTGTGTGTGTTTGTTTTTGTGGATTATCTTGATAGACATGTTTGCTTATCTTTATGGGAAAACTTATTTCAGTTAAATTGTGATTATCTTCCTTAGGTTAGTTGAAAAAAATAATTATATGTATTATTTATAATTAAAATTTTATAATTAAAAATAATTTAAAAAAATCAAAATAACTATATTATTATTTATAAATTTTCAAATAAAAATAAATATGATATTTGTTAACAACAAAAATATTATATAACTAATTGAAAGAAAGAATTGTCATAAAAATTTTCATTATATTCAAGGTTTACCATGAAACACCATATACTTTAAGGGTTCATTTGTCGTTGTAAACCACATATAATTACAAAAGTTTAGGAAATTATCTTTTCAAACATATGATCGCATGAACATGTGTAAATGTATCTCAATTAACCGTAAACCATGTGTGCAACTAAAATTATTGGGTTTTGACATGGTATAACTAAAAACAATAAAAAATTCAGAATTGTACAACTTGTCAAGATCGGTACAATCTGAAAACTTGGAACAACTAGTGCATTTTGGCGGCTACACATGTGTAAATTGGCGGCTACACGTGTGTAAATTGGCGGCTACACGTGTTTTTTATGTGTCCCAAACAAAATTTCAATTTTTGAAAAATTAAAATTGAAGCCAAGTATGCTAGGGCGGGTTTAGGCTCGATTTTGCGATTTCTGGGTCAAAAAAAAAAAATCATTTCTCTCCCTCTCTTGCGATTTCTGGGTTCCTACAAAAAAAAAATTCTTCTCTCCCGATTTCTGGGTTTTCGTTTTCGATTTCTGGGTTCATAGAAAATCTTCTCTCCCGATTTCGATTTCCCCTCTCCCGATCTCCCGATTTCGATTCCCAAACTCCTCTCTTTCCTAGTTAGGGTTTGCGATTTCTGGGTCATCTCAAATCTTGAAATGAGCTATGATTCTGGAGCATCGAGGACCTCATGTGGCAATTCCTCTAATCGAGTAAGGTTTCCAGGCATCCAAAAAAAATGTCATTGTGGTTCGGCAGTAGTTGAGATAATCTCTCACTCGATCTCAAACCCTTGTCGTCGCTACTACCGTTATGCGTATGCAGCACAAAGAAAGGTAAATATATTCTAATATTCGTTGATTATCTCTTACATTTAGTTACCAATTTTTGTCTTATATGTAGCTTGTCAACGACACACATGTATTTAAATGGGTTGATGAGGCATTGGTGGATGAAGTACAACAATTAGATTTTCAAGTGGATGTCCTCGAAGAAGAAGTTAGACAGTTGAAGATGGATAGGAGCAGAGATATGAAGAAAATTAAGCAGATCTGTTTTCTCGTTTTTTTTGGATGTCTTCTTGTGGTATGTCTCGGAAGATGGTACAACTAAGTAGAACTTGTTCTTGGAAGATGGTACAACTACGTAGTACTTTGTAATAGTACAACTAAGTAAAACTTGTTCTTTGTAATGGTACAACTAAGGATCGTTTGTCTAGTTCCATTTGACGATTGCCGGTAATTTGTCTTGTTCTTATGTGTTATTTTGTCTGCTTAAACACACAAAGAGTTCACATACTGACTTTAACATTCCAACCAAGTTGTACTTAAAAACATAGAGTTGTACTTAAAAAAACAGAGTTGTACCTAGTTAAACATTCCGAGTACTTAACAAAAAACATAAAAACAACCAAAGAGTTCACATACTGACTCATACAAGATTACATGCTCCTTACTTTTTGGAGTGCTTCTGCCTTGTTATAATAGGACTCCGACTCCTGACGACAACGGAAGGTCCCGTCCCCTTCTTACTTATAATCTTCACCTTTGTACCAAGTTGTTCTCCACTGTCTCCTTCCCTTGTTCTCTTTTTTCTCTCGTATCTCACTGGATCCTTCTCCATTGGATCCTTCTCCACTGGATCCTTCTCCATTGGATCCTTCTCCATTGGATCCTTATCCATTGGATCCTTCTCTCTCTCGGCCTTCTCCTTCTCGGTCTTCTCCCTCTCAGCCTTCTCCTTCTCGGCCTTCTCCTTCTCGGCTTTCTCCCTCTCAGCCTTCTCCTTCTCCCCCTTCTCCTTTTCAGCCTTCTCCTTTTCGGCTTTCTCCCTCTCGGCCTTCTCCTTCTCAGCCTTCTCCCTCTCGGCCTTCTCCTTCTCGGCCTTCTCCCTCTCGGCCTTCTCCTTCTCGGCATCCTCCTCCTCTATAGCCTCATTTGCACCAACTCCGTCACACTCATTTGCACCAACTTCCTCGCTTGGAAAAACTCCTTCTCCATTTCTTTCCCAGTTCACATATGTTTCCACCGATTTGATCCTAGCATCCATGTCATCAAATTTTTCGTTGATTTCCTTAAACCCCTTCTTCACCAGATCTTCTAGCTGAATCAAGCTAGCTCTTAGCTGAATCAAGCTACCTCCTACCATATCATTCTCCGAATTCGCATCATCCTTAGCCACATCATTCGGATCCACATCATCCGGATCCACATTCTCAATCACCGGATTAGCCTCAAATGATCGGGCGGCCACATCTAGGTTGTGAAGCTCTTCAAACCAAATTGACTTGTCCTTTTCAATTAAACGTTTGCTCCAACCATCAGCAACTGGATCATCCGCATCATCCCAGCCACCATCCTCATCTATGATCATGGCTAAAAGGCGTGCCTCCCGAGGAGTTGGAGTTAACATACTATCAATCTCCTGTCAAAATAAACAAACATAACATACTATCAATCTCCTATCAATCAATGTTACATAAATAATGAATCTGATAAGTAATTTACATAAATAATGAATATGAATAACTAACCTTAGTTGTACCAAGTTGGTCATATATTTCTTTCAAAGAAAAACCTTTCTTCTTACTTGCTTTAAACTTCATCTTGCACATCCGAGGACAGTTACGGTGTGCATGTGAATCAGAAACGTCTTCTCGGAAGGTGTTCTTTAGCACAGGAATTGCTTCAAACGCAAGAAGCTACACACAACACAAGAACATTCAATGTTTAGTTGGATCCAGTTATACTAAGTTGTACATTTTGAAAACTAGTAATTACCTCCAAAGGAATGATGAAACTAGGAAAGACCCACTGTGGACCCACAACTCCATCAAAGTGTCCCATCAAATGAAAGATGTCTTTCATGTTCTCATCAAATGCCATTCGACCCCAAGGGAATGTTCTACACAAATCAAGATCATCCACAGCTCTAAGAAAGAAAGGCTCCACAGAGGGTGCATTCTTTCCACCCTTTTTCTTCCCTATGATGACGCTAGATAAAAAATACAGTACGGCCATCTTCAAACGATCCTCTGAAGGTTTCTTCATCGAAAGTAGCTTCGCTTTGACATCTCCATATTGTATTATTTGTCCACCTTTAAATTGCTTCCGAGCAAAATTTAAACTGCCCAAACCATCCTTGAATTTTGGATACTGATGGCAATATAACCCAGAAATGATTGCCATTTCTCTGAGAGAATACCGGATGGGAGTCCCATTAACAATGAACCAGCATTCATTTTTCTTCTCCAAATGCGCTGTGCGAAGCAACAACATCCACATACCCATCAACTTATGATTCGAATCCTTAGGCATATGGAAGAAATGCTTGAACTGTGGGTGCCCTAAGAACCAATCCAACTCCTCTTCCTTAAGATGACCGCCTAATAAGTTTACCGCCTCTGAAATATAACACTTTCCAGACATCTTGAAAGGCTTCGTATACTGGGAGTAATCAAAGTACATACTCAAAGGTTGCATTACATCGGATTCATCCTCAGATTCCTGCAAGACACATATCTAGTTATACCAAGTTTTTCTAAGTTATACCTTTTCTAAGTTATACCAAGTTATACAGTTATA
Source organism: Camelina sativa (assembly GCF_000633955.1). NCBI lineage: Eukaryota > Viridiplantae > Streptophyta > Magnoliopsida > Brassicales > Brassicaceae > Camelina > Camelina sativa. Next base: position 5,958,706 of record NC_025688.1, read on the forward strand.
CTTTTTAGAACGAATTCTTATACGGTTATACCAATATAGGGAGAGATACTTACCGATGAATCCTTATCATTTGACTTCTCAATTGAGTCCGTTTTATCGGAATCACGTTCTGATTCATCTCCACGAGTTGCTTCTTCTTCGAGATCTGCTGGGGGATTCGATTTTTCCACATAGCTTGGGTTCTTTGTACGAACCATTATGATTCTTCCACACATGCACACAAAAAACAACAACTGATTTCAACTTCAACTTCCACTCCAATTCATGAAAAAAATCGACAAAACCCCAAAATTGAAAACCAAATTATCGAAAATCGAAACCCATATTACCCGATTTTGAAAAACAAATAACCCAAATTCGAAAAACCCCAACCTATTTCAACTTACCCAGAATCGAGTTATCCTTAGTTGCACTTGAGGGAGAAGAATAATTAACGGGAATTGAACGAGGGAGAGTGGAGTCGTGAATGAAGGAATTCGAAAGTTGGGTAGTTAAAGGAGAGATCCGATTTCAACTGGATTGTCCGAATTTTGTGGGTTTGGGTGGGTATAAGGTGGTTGGATCTGTAAATAACAAAAATGATATAGGTTTCTTTGTCTTTAACCACATTTTTGATTAAAAATAAATAAATAAATAGTTTGTTATTTTCGCAGGGGATATGAGAATAGAAGTTTGATTAGAAGGGTATATTAGATTTTAGTCCCAAAACAAAACAAAGGTCTCGTATTGTTGTTTCCTCGTTTTTCTACAAGAATGCGTGTCGTTTACTATACGTAAAAACTCCACGTAGTGAAAATCGACAATACACAAACGGTGACTGTTTTTAAGCTACAGATAAAACAAAAATATTACTAATGGGTCTTTAATACCCAATATATTTTCATATATGCTCCAGATTACGCAAAGTCAAACAGAGATGTAATTTTGGTTTACTTTTGTAATTTTTTGGGTAAAGAGTAAAAAAGTAAACCCCCCCCCCCCCCAAAAAAAAAAANAAAAAAATTACAAAACCCTCAAATCCTCCTTCGAGTCTACCAATTAACACACTTTTCCTGCTAAACCGTAAGGGGTATATTCAACTTGACATTTCAAATGATTTGTGTAAATGTTACAAATCTTATGTTATTCAATCATGGGTTTTAAAAAGTTTTTTGAAATCTAATATTATTGAACTGATGATTTAAAAATCTACTTTAAAATCCACTGTTATTCAAAACAGTTTGTGGATTTGAATTTTAATAAGTTTTAGGGATTCTGGAGGATTTGAGAGGATTTGTTTAGTTAAAAATATAGAAATCCAAATCTCATGGTTTTAGGTGGGATTNCCTTTCTAAGTTATACCAAGTTATACAGTTATACTTTTTAGAACGAATTCTTATACGGTTATACCAATATAGGGAGAGATACTTACCGATGAATCCTTATCATTTGACTTCTCAATTGAGTCCGTTTTATCGGAATCACGTTCTGATTCATCTCCACGAGTTGCTTCTTCTTCGAGATCTGTTGGGGGATTCGATTTTTTCACATAGCTTGGGTTCTTTGTACGAACCATTATGATTCTTCCACACATGCACACAAAAAACAACAACCGATTTCAACTTCAACTTCCACTCCAATTCATGAAAAAAATCGACAAAACCCCAAAATTGAAAACCAAATTATCGAAAATCGAAACCCATATTACCCGATTTTGAAAAACAAATAACCCAAATTCGAAAAACCCCAACCTATTTCAACTTACCCAGAATCGAGTTATCCTTAGTTGCACTTGAGGGAGAAGAATAATTAACGGGAATTGAAC
>NC_025688.1:5962114-5981303 GCF_000633955.1 Camelina sativa
ATGGGTTTTAAAAAGTTTTTTGAAATCTAATATTATTGAACTGATGATTTAAAAATCTACTTTAAAATCCACTGTTATTCAAAACAGTTTGTGGATTTGAATTTTAATAAGTTTTAGGGATTCTGGAGGATTTGAGAGGATTTGTTTAGTTAAAAATATAGAAATCCAAATCTCATGGTTTTAGGTGGGATTCGAAAGAATTTTACCATAAATCATATCAACTTCCCCAAAATCTATCAAAATTCCAAATTTTCTGAATCCCATCAAATCCTCCAAAATCATTGTTTTAATACACCTCCTAGTTAGTGGCCAAAAAAGAAAAAGATTCATATCTTATATGGGTTTCTGATGATCTGATCTGTCTGGATTGCTGAGTGACTAAGTGTAATGAATTGTTTCATTCGTATAGGTAATAAGGATAAAAAATTGTAGAAGATAACAATCTCACGGTGCTAAGAAACATCTCATGTTTGTGGCTTTTGGTTGTGAAGTTGAGTTTTTATTATTATTGGAAAACAATTCAATAGTACTAGACTACTAGGTAAGACTTCATTTATTACTCTTTAGGCTTATAAACATTTTCTTACTAGCTCTTTAGGTAAGACTTCATTTATTACTCTTTAGGCTTATAAACATTTTTGTGTGGAACTGATTATTCTAGTAATGTCCTGTATAGCCATAGAAACAGAGCAAGTTCCTCGTCCCTTTACCATATGTATTGTATTTTCTTAAATCTCTGATACAATCTCTGCTCCACCACATGAGCTCTTTACAAATGAAGAGTTGCTAATCGTTTAACTGATTGTTTCTCTCTGGACACAGATGGCATGCTGTTGCTTCATGGGCATGGGATGCTCAAGATGAAACATGTGGGATATGTCGGATGGCTTTTGATGGTTGTTATTGTCCTGATTGCAAAATTCCTGGAGATGACTGCTCTCTAAGTAAAGTTCTTTGCTTTCATGTCGTCACTTTTATATATGTTACTTAAGACATACACTCTCTCTCCCACACTTACTGGAACATTGCTATTTACTTATGGTAATAATTAAATAAAAAAGATAAAACACAACTGCATATCTTAGACCGTATTGTTTTGGTGTTAGGGCAGTTTGGGGAGCTTGCAACCACGCGTTTCATCTTCACTGTATATTGAAAATGGGTGAATTCGCAGACGAGTCAAGCTCATTGTGACATTGTCCAATGTGCCGAAGAGAATGGCAATTCAAGAGTAATCACATTATGAGGAGGATTAGTCTTTAAGCTCTCATCATGGGGGAGGCTTTGGAATGATCTCATGAAGTTGTATGTGGACCATTAGTGTCAAGTTCTGATCATTGCTCAAAAGGTAAGAGCTATAGAGAGCTAGCTTTGTGAATGTTTTTGAAACTTCACTTGATTTGATTGGTTGGAAAAATCAGAGATCAGCATCTTTTTGACTCGTACACTTCTTCTCTTTCCTTTGTTCCGTCAAATTCAAGTAAACATGAGTAAGAAACTTTTTGACTCGTTGAACAATTGATACCTATATCTTTAAAAAAGGTAAGGAGTAAACTGTAAATAACAATTGGCTTCTGTTTATAGATTGAAACTAAATGATGCTAAAACAGCTTTTTTGGTTACTAACCGCAACATTTCCACGGTTAACTTTAAAACATGCACAAACTCAATCAGAGATGCCAAAGGCAACAATAACAAGTCTTCAAAAACACAATGATTTGTGAATCCATTGCAGCTCAAAGCCACTGAATCAGAACATGTAGCAAAGTGCTTTACACTCGACAATAAAACAAAAGTCATAACTCATTCAGAGAGATCGAGCGAAAGAGAAGAATAGATGCAATAAAAGAACACAATGATCAAAGGAAGTTATAATAGTTTCTTCCATCAATGTAATCTTCATTCAAGGAAGTCATAATTACCATTGTTGTACTATCCAAAAAAAAGCCGGGTTTCTTGATATTCAAAAGTAACAAAACACAGAATAGGTAACAAAAAAACAAGCCTCTCTGGAACTTAAAGACTCCAAACAAACAAAAAATCTCTGGCTGTGTGTATTAACAAACTCCACCTGCAAGTTCAAACAACAACTGCCAAAAAAAATTATCACAAACACTCAGAAAACAAAAAGTTTGAAGATTCCACTCTCTTGTAGTTGTATCATCATCCTCAAATTGGAGCTCACCTGTGTTTTTGCGGAGGTTTCAAGAAGTATACACTACCACTCTCACTCAGTATATTATAACCTTTTTTTTTTTTTTCCTTTTTCTTCTCCATGGTGGTACAAATTACAACAATATTATCACAAAACAAAAAGCCAAAAGCTTTTCAAATCCAGAAGGTAAACAAACAAACAAAACCAATGTTTTTAACGCCCTGAGCCTTGAGAATCATCTTTCTCACCACTCTCTTGCTGATGATCTTCATGGTTATGATGAATATGGTGAGAAACCCTACCTTGAGCTTGAGCTTGACTCATCTGTTGATAAATCTGATTAAAAGACTGTGGATTCAAAACACCAACATTGCCTTCCTGAGACAATCCTAACTCAAGCCCAGGCATCTGATGATTGTTCCCACCAGCACCACCCAAGATAGATGCAAAACTCATCGGTCCAACACCAGGAAAATCAAACCCAGGAAACCCAATTCTATAACCAGCTCCTTCACTCATTAAACCAGTGGTTGGCACACCAGAACCAAACCCAGCTACATTTGGCCACAACCCAGTTGGCAAATTAGACCTAGAAGAAGCTCCTTCACCGCCACCAATTCCCCAATTCGGTGGTCTACCACTACTAGACCCACCACCGTCTACAAGGTCATGACTGATCATTAAACCAGCAGTAAGAGACCCACCTTGATGATGATGGTTAGAGACAGAGGCAGCAGCTGAAGCTAAAGCAGAGGCAGGTATGGTTCCTGAACCAGTGGCTGCAATAATAGACGGCTCAGCTTGTTGAAGCAGCCACTGGATAGTCTCACCATCAGATTTGTGACCCAATTCTCTAGTCAGTTGAAAAATCCTAGCAGCACAGAGAGCAGGCATCCTGATTCTCCGACCTCTACCTTCGACTTTAGTGTGTCTGTCTTTGTTAGAGCTTCTTTTAGGACCAAGCTGGTTCTGGTTCTGACTCTTCTTGATAGTAGTGTTGTTGTTGTTGTTTGGTTCTTTGTTGTCGGAAGAAGCAGAGACCACGATCTGGAAATCTTTAATCTCAGTAGATTTGCGATTGTCGTCCTTGTTGATGTCGTCGTTATCTCCCATGCCCTGGTTCAGCGGTGGTTGTGGATGTGATGATGGGTTCAAGAAATTTGGTACTTGGTGTCGATTTAGGTTCTTGGGATCCATCGAAGCCTTTTCTTTTGTGTGGGGACTTCTTCAGGGTCCAGACTTAATTTAATCAAAATCCTTTCTTTCTCTCTCTCTCTCTTTGGATTCAATTTCAATTAAGGGTTTGTGAGAATTGTGACTTCGAGAAGAAAAGGTATCGACTTTGAGAAATTTTTGGCAGTGTTTTTTTTTTCCTTAGGAATTTACGAAATTAATAATATACTGAAAACACTCTCTCCCGTAAGATCCCGATGCAGAATGGAGAAGAATAAAGAAGAAAAAAAAAAGTTATCATCTTTCGATCTCACGAAATGGGTCAAAAAAGAAATGAGAAAACACTTAAAAGTATAAGACTTTAGTTTTGTCTTTTTCTTTTTTCTTTTTGTTTATTTATTTATTTACTTTTTGTGTTGTTTTGTTGTTTTGTTTTGTTGGTTACATAGAGAGAGATAGTGAGTTACATAGGTTTCTCACCAAACACTGATACTATAAAGACCATAAACAGCAAAGTAACCAAACAAATCCGTAAAGGGAAAAAGTAATGACCGTTTCACATTTAAATCAAAGGTATTTGAGAATCTAAAAGAACTGCCACTTCATTTCCCACTAATAAATACATTCAATGACTTTTTTTTTCTTTTTTATTTTTTTGTGTAAAACACTTAGGAGGTGTTATTGGAGGGTGGTTTTTAAAGGATTTTGATGTATTTAGAAATCAGGTGTTATTTAATTGTGTATTTTAAAAAATTTATTAAAATCTAGTGTTATTTAATATCTACTTGATTTTGTTTGATATTGGATTTCAACATAATTTGCTTCTAAAATATGAACAAACACAATATCACACTTTTCTCAATCATTTCTTTTTTTTCCTCCCTCTCTCTTTAGAATGGATCTCTAGCCTTTAACATATTATTGTTTGATATTTTTTCTCAATCATTTTATATAATCATACATATTCATGTGTTATTTTTGAGATTTTTTTTTTGTGTTCTTCAACTTTTTTTTTCTAGATTCGTGATCTGTAACTATGATCTGAATTTGTTCATATTTTTATGGGTTCTAAAATATAAACAAACACAATACTACATTTTTTTCAAGCATTTCATTTTTTTTCCTCCCTCTCTCTCTAGATGGATTTCTAGCCTTTAACATATTATTGTTTGATTTTTTTTCTCAATCCTTTTATATTATCACACTTATTCATCAGATTTGTGTTATTTTTGAGAGATTTTTTGTGTTCTTTAACTTTTTTTTTCTAGGTTCAATGTTTGTTTCTTTCTCCACAAAAAAGTCTTCCATGACCTTTGTAAAAGTCTCGGTGTTGTTAATTTAATATAGTTTTGGTGTATCACACAGTGTATGGATAATTTTTTCAATGACTTTCAAATCCACCTTATATGCATTATAAGGTAATGACTTTCAAATCCACATTATCAATGACTTTCAAATCCACCTTATATGCATTATAAAATCCACACAAATACATTAGACTTTTAAATCCACTAATGTCCTGCGTTAATTAAAATCCATTAAAATCCTAAATCCAAGAACACCCCTTAATGAATTTTGTCCGGAATTTCTTTTTTTACTTTTCTGTAGGCTAATAAAAAAGTAAATATTTTGTCAAGTATTATTTAATGGTTTGAAGGGAAAAAAAGTATTATTCAGTGTAAATGTCAAAATATTATTAATTGTTGCCAAAATAAAAATAAATGTCAAAAGAAAATCATTAATTTAAAATTATAAAGTAAAATGTAAACCTTTTGAGATTTTTGATTTAATGTTGATAAAATTTTTTCTATGTATTTGTTTTTTTTTTGGTAGAGGACAAGGAGGCAAAACACCTCCTTGCTATTTATTCATGAAAAAAAGAAAAAGTAAACTACACAACCGAACATGGCACGGAACCGCAGTTCCGACAACATCATCCCTAACAATCGACTCCACAATAGACGGAGTTATCTCGAACTAATGGAAACCTAAAGACAAAGAGAAAACATAGTTGGCTAACCCATCCGCTAGACGATTAGCTTCCCTATAGACGTGTGATATCCGGACTATCAGTCCCTAGAAATGAAGCCATGGCACAGACGTACCAGGAACGATAGGAGATGCGAAGCAGCAATCCCTGTGGTTAGAAAACCCACAACTAACTCCGAGTCAACCTCCAGCTCAAGCCGTGTTACTCGCTGTTCCCAAGCAATATGTAGACCGTAGTACACTCCCCATAACTCCGCTAAAGGTGCAGAACAAATTCCTATATTCAACGGAAAACCTCCGCACCATTGCCCCATCCTATCACGCAGTACTCCACCAATTGTGGCCAGACCCGGGTTCCCATGTGAAGCCCCATCAGTGTTCAGTTTCATCCATCAATCACTCAGAGATTTCCAACAAATCATACGTTCTACTTGTTCACCCCCACGATTTCCTGCCTGAGCAGCCTTATTGGCCGATTCCACCTCTTTAGCCATACCCGTAACAAACTTAACTTTATCCCTGCACTTACTCACTTCACCAAAGACATGCGAACACCTCCACTTCCAAGCCCACCATATTACAATGGCGAAGAGCGTTGCCCAGGAAGACTCTCCCTCACCATCTGTCAGCCCTAAGTTGCCATATAACCATTCAAATAATGTGTTCGCAAAGAACAGCTCTCTTCGCCGACGTGGGACAATACCCATAACCCTGCAATAGTCGGACAATCTCGCAGAACATGCATGATGGACTCGTCTCCCCCTATACACACCTGACATACGCTTGTATCCCCCAAATGACGTCGAGCTCTCTCCATATTAGTCATGATAACTTGGTGACTAACAAGCCACAAGAAGGTGTGAATCCTCTCTGGAACTCTGACTTGCCACAAACGCTGGAAAAAACTGGACAGATTCGGTCTAGGGTCTGAGTCTGCTATGAGCATCGAGTGGGCAGATATAACCGTGAATAGCCCATTGGACGTGCCTCCCCAAACAAGCCTATCTCTCGCACCAGTGACCTTGTCAATGACCACTGCTGCCAATACCAACCTCGTATCCACAACAACATAGGGTGAAATACTCTCCCAAATCCAACCTTCCCCATCACACCATACATCCTTGGCTCGTATCTCTTCAAAACCACTTGGGAGATCAATGACCGTCCTCTCAGACTAAGATTCAGTAAGAACCCACTTATCTGTCCAGAAGCGAATGCTTCCACCATCACCAATAACCCAACGGGTTCCTCTCAAAACGATGTCCTTTAAACCGACCACAATACTCCTCCAAGTTGATGAACTTGGTCTTTTCGTAGCTAACCAGCGCTGGTCCTGAACCCCACCAACCTTATATTTGCAACGTACCACCCGTGCCCATAGGCTCGTATGATCATGTAGTACACGCCATCTTGCTTTAGCTAGTAAGGCCTTGTTCATATCCTGAGACTTCCTGATCCCTAGAACACCCTTCTCCCGAGGTTGGCAGACCTTTTCCCAAGCTACAAGGTGTTGCCTCCTCTTCTCCGGATTGCTACCCCACAGGAAAGAGCGAGAAATTTTATCTAGCTCCTTCAGTGTAGACTTCGGGAGGCTGATGGTACTCATTGTGTGCACTGAAATAGAAGCCAGAACAGACTTTGTCAGAGTTAACCTTCCCGCAAAGCTCAAAAACTTGCCTCTCCATCCTGATAGTCTTGAACTGACCTTACCAAGAACTTCACCAAAAGTATCCTTATTGATCCGCTTTTGAAGAATAGGCATGCCTAGATACTTTCCCAGATCCGTTGTTGATTTGATTCCACTCTCATCACTGATTAGTTTCTCCAGCTCTCGAGAAACATTACCAGAAAAGAAGATCTTGGACTTCTCCAAGCTTACTTTCTGACCGGAGGATACACAAAATCTCTCCAAGACTCGACGAATAACTCAGATCTGGGCTACTGAAGCTTCTGCGAACAGGATCAAATCATCAGCAAATCATATATGAGACAATCTCAGACCTCCTTGTGAAAGTCATATTGGCTTCCATTCCTTTGCTGCAATTGATCTATCCACCATTTGACAGAGACGCTCAAGACACAAAACAAAAAGGTAGGGAGAGAGAGGGTCTCCCTGATGCAGTCCGCGAGATGCTTTAAAGGCCTCTGTCTTCTTCCCATTCCATAAAATTGTCATCGAAGGATCAACTACACATGTTAAGATCCATTGAACCCAAGTTTCATCAAACCCTGCTGCTCTCAACGTATTCTCAAGGAAATCCCAATGTATTCGATCATATGCTCTCTCTAGATCAAGTTTCAGGAGCATCCACCCTTTTCTACCCTTCTTTCTATGCATTGAATGCACTGCCTCTTGCACGATGACTATGTTATTAATACTCAACCGACCCGGAATAAAACTTGACTGCGCCAGACCAATCAAATTTCCAATCACTTGCTCTAACCTAAGCACCATAGTCTTTAGGCCTGGGCAAATAAACCAAACCCAAGGAACCGACCCGACCCCGACCCGCAAAAACCCGACCCAACCCCGACCCGTTTCTGTATAATTAACCACTCGGTTTTTGTTTCTAAATACCCACAGGTATCAGGTATTACCCGAACCGAACCTGTGGAACCGACGATATCTGTTTGAACCCAAGGACAACTATACAGCATATACACCTTATCCCTTATGAATCGGTGATGATTTGATTTCATAAAACTGTTTGCCTTATTCTCCCTCTCCGAATCCTTGTGAATCTTCCTAAAAAATCATAACCATGTCGAACTTGCCTGATTTTGTCCGATTTCAAGAATCTTTTGGTTTTATAAACCAAAACCCATCCCCAAAACCTAAGTCCGCCGTTAGCATCATCGTTGGGTACTTGGGTTCTCCGATCATAGGGAGCTAGAAATCGATCAGGCAAGCTTAATTGTAAGCTTCATTCTCTTCTTTTTTTCTTTAATTATTGATTTGTTTATGTCTGAAACTATGTTGATTACTTGATACTATTTTTGTAGTTGGTCTTTTTTGGTCGAATTTGTATATGTTTGATCCACATTGAATTTGATTTTTTGGGTCGAATTCTCTTCTTTGTTTTGTTCATAGCTGTTAATTTAGAATTTTAGATACATAACTTAATTGTTTGCTGTTTCAAATGCTATGTAAATGAGTAGTATCGTGAGTAGCAGAGAGATAAATCGAATCATTCTAAATTTTAGATACAGCTAGTACTCGATCAATTGTAAGCTTCCTTCTCCTCTTTATTGATTCTAGTTTTATATTTCTTAGCTTTATTGTATAATTGTTTTGATTTTTACTTCTTTTAGATTTATATCTTTAAAGAGAAACAAATTTTTTGGTTTGTGAAATTTCTTAGCTAGAGACTTTTGTTGTTGCTGCTACTACTCTGATCTTGTGTGAATTTCAAGTGTGATTCTTATGCATTGTTGACTAGATGAAACTGTTTGATTTGTTGGAAGTGTGATTCTTATGTAAATGAGATTTTTTTTTTGGTCAAATCTGAATGGGAATGCTTAGCTAGTGTTATAGTTCTTAGCTAATGTAATGTTGTTGCTGTTGCTACTACTCTGATCTTGTGTGAATTTCAAGTGTGATTCTTATGCATTGTTGACTAGATGAAACTGTTTGATTTGTTGGAAGTGTGATTCTTATGTAAATGAGATTTTTTTTTTTTTGGTCTAATCTGAATGGGAATGCTTAGCTAGTGTTATAGTTCTTAGCTAATGTAATGTTGTTGCTGCTACTACTCTGAATGCTACTAATCGGATTATAGTTCTTAGCTAATGTAATGTAATGTTGGTCAAATCTGAATGGGAATGCTTTGCTAGTGCTGCTGCTACTGCTGTAATGTTCTTAGCTAATGTAAATGTTTTAATCCGATTATCTTTCAAATGCAGTAGATGGATTCTTTGAACAACCACAACGCCAATGATGAGAACACACAAGGAGAAGGAGATAGGTGTAAGATGCCTCCGCCAAGTGATAAAAGTAAAGGGAAGAGGAAAGAAGCTCCAAGAGGTGATGATGATGGTGGTAAACCTAAGAAGGTACTTGTTCAATGGTCTGAAGTCTGGAACCATTTCACGAGACAAGAGAAGAATCTGAATTTGGGTGATTGTCACTATTGCAAGAAGTCCCTTGTATGTCCAACTAAACAAGGGACTTCAAACTTGAAGAAGCATTTGGATACATGTAAAACGTACAAGGCATGGAAAGGGCATCAGACACAAGCTGTTATTAGTAATGATGGAAAGCTGCAAGATGGAAGACTAACAGAGAGTGTCTTCCAAGAGGCTTCAAATGAAATGCTTGTTTTGGCAGAATTGCCACTTGCGTTTATTGAGTGTATGGCATGGAAACACTTCTGCAACAAGTGTAATTTATTCAAGCCTCATTCAAGAAGAACAGCTAGTAGAGATATAATTCAGATGCATCTGGCCAGGAAAGCATCTTTGAAGGCTTGGCTATCTTCTCAGCAGCATAGAGTGTCTCTTACTACTGACATATGGACTGCTAAAGTTACACGAGCTAGTTACATGGTGATTACTGTGCATTTTGTGGATGCAGAATGGCGCTTAAGGAAGTTGATTCTTGGATTTAAGTATATCACGGATCACAAGAGCAACACAATATCAAAGGTTTTACTTGAATGTCCTGTTGATTGGGGCATAGAGAAGTTACTCACCATCATAGTCGACAATGCAATTGCCAACAGTAATGGATTGAAGAAGTTTGTTGAAGAATTTAAGTTATTGAGGCATGATTTTTTAGTGTTAGATGGGACTTGCTTGCACATGAGGTGTTGTGCTCATATCATCAACTTGATTGTTAGGGATGGTTTGTCTGAAGTGGGTGATAATGTGGCAGCTGTTTGTAATGGAGTGCAGTATGTTCGGTCTTCAGGTCCAAGATGTGACTCATTTGAGCAAAAGGTTGTTTCAGGGAAGATGACTAGGGGGAGTTTTCCAATGGATATGAAGACAAGGTGGAATTCTACATACTTGATGTTGACAAGAGCCATGAAGTTTAGGTTGGCTTTCCAGAAGATGGAGGATGAAGACAAGTTATATAATGACTACTTCATGGAACTTGACAATGGGGTGAAACGGAAAGGACCACCTTCTTACACGGATTGGAGGGCAATAGAGAGGTTAGTGAAGTTTCTTGGCTTGTTCTACACTGCTACTTTGGTTGTCTCAGCTTCGACTAAGACTTGTTCATACAAGTGTTATGGTGAAATTGTCACTATAGAGAAGAATCTCACGACTTTGAGCAATAGTTATGATAGTGAACTAAGCAAAATGGCGATTGAAATGAGAGAGAAGTTTACTAAGTATTGGGAAGGGATCAAGAATATTAACAAGATGTTGATTGTTGCTAGTGTGTTCGACCCTAGACAGAAAATGCAGTTTGCTAAGATGTGCTTTGACAAACTCTATGGAAAATATAGTCAAGAAGCTAAGGGTATGTGCACATCTGTTCTTGATGTCATGAAGGATATGTTCAAGGAATATAGTGTCAACTACAAAGGATCAAGCACACAATCATCTCAATCGATTCCATCTTCTTCTGGTGCTACACAAGATCGGTTTATATTTGAATCAGTCTCAAGTGACTTTGCAGAAGAAATCTCAGAGTTTGAAATGATGGACAATGCTTACATTGAAATGGTTAAGGAAAATGGACTTGATGATGAAACAAAGGATGAGTTGGATATATATCTCAAGGATGCTATAGAGACTCCTAAAACCCTTCATGGAATAGAATGGGATGTTTTGTCTTGGTGGAGACTCAATAGTCAGAAATTCCCTGTTTTATCTGAAATTGCAAAGGATGTTTTTGCAATGCAAGTGTCCTCTGTTGCCTCTGTAAGTGCTTTCAGCACTAGTGGTCGAATCATTGAGCCTCATAGGAGCTGTTTAACTCATTACATGGTGGAGGTGTTGATGTGCACTGAGCAATGGATGAAACAAGATATGAAGATTAATGAAAAAGATTGCCTTGCAAACTCACAGATCCTTGCTAATATTGAACTATTTGATAGTCTGCAGAAAGGTAAGTAATCCGATTATATTGAACTATTAAGTCTGTTTTTTTTTTTTTCAGTTGTAACGGTTTACTAACATTTGTTTTTGTTTGTTTTCAGAGTTTCAAAATGAAAACAACTAGAACTCAGAGACTCATGAGGAGACATTATACTTGGCGGTAAGTTCAGCTCTTACATATTTTTGTTCTTTCAAGTGAGGTTTAGTTTTTAAAATGTTTGGTTTGATGTAACATGTCATGATCTATGGATAATGTGTTAAAGGCTGACATGCTGGGATGATTCTTCTTTCTTTTTTTCTTTCATTTGCGAGACATGTTTTTCTTTGTTGGGATGTTTAAGTTTCGTTTGCTTTGTTGGGATGTTTAAGATTTTAAGACATGCTTTTCTTTGTTGGGATGCTTATTTTGCGAGACATGGTATGTGTTTGAATTGTTTTGCGAGACATGGTATGCTCAGTTTCATTTGTTTAAGATTTCATGTTATGCAGTTTCATTTGTTTTTCGGGTTATTCGGGTTTTGTGGGTACATTTAAGGTTTTTGTGGGTATTTTGGATATGTTCGAGTAGGTACTATCCATAACCGAATATATTTTGGCTACATTACATGTTTCTTAAAGTCAATACCCAAATAACCCGAACCCGAGAGGAACCGAACCTAACCCCGACCCGAAATTATATGAACACCTGTACGGATCCTATATTCGTAAACCCGAAAAACCTGAACCCGAATTACCCGAACCTTACCCCGATCCGAACACCCAAATGCCTAGGCCTAGTCTTAGAAATGACTTTAAAAAGAACATTACACAAACTAATCGAATGGAACTGACTAATACGCTCAGGCTGAGAGACCTTGGCGATGAGTACAACCAACGCGTCATTTATTTCCAGAAGTAGCACCCTGTTCTCAAAGAAATTCAGAACAAACCTCACAACTGAGTCCCCCACCACGTCCCAGCAGTCCTGGTAGAACACAGGTTGATGCCCATCAGGACCTGGGGCCTTAAATTTTCCCATACTCCTGACTGCTTCCTCCACCTCCGCTGGTGCAAAAGGTCGGGCTAACTTTAAACATTCCTCACATGTTAAGGATACAAACCCCTCCATCGATAGCTTCTCTACCTCCTGCAGGACATCAGCCATAGAATATAATCTTGAGTAGTAGGATACTGCAAGCTGTTCCAACTCTGGTTGGCCCGATATCCAAATATCTGCGTCAGTACGCAACATATCCACCCGGTTGTGCCGTCTTCTTATCACCGTGGAAGTATGAAAGTATTTGGTGTTACGATCTCCAAACACAACCCATTTCTCACGTGACTTTTGAAACCAAAGGATTTCCTCCTGTTCTAGAACCTCCTCAAAACTCTGAATGAGACTCTCCTCTCGTTGCAACAGGTCATCTGTCGGGGATATATCCAAGATATCTTGGACAACCTTAATTTTCCCCATCAAGTCATCCTTCCTCCTGTGAATATCTCTGAAGACTTCCTTGTTCCACTTCCTGAGCTCCACTCTTAACACCTCCAACGCTTCAGGAGTTGATAGGATCCCATTCCAGGAAGCAACTAAGAGCTCCTTGAAAGCTAGAATGTTTAAGCGAGGCTGCCTCGAAGCGGAAGGGTCTGCGTAAAGGACTAACCGCAACATCCAGGAAAAACTGAAGATATAATGGAGCATGATCAGAGGCCAAAAACGGCAGATGTCTCACACACGCCTCCTGTCATTTGATTCTCGCATGAGCACAACACAGTACTCGGTCCAAACGCTTTGCAACATAGGTCTCGGCGACCTTCCCTCGTCTCCAAGTATATTGGTTACCACTAAAACCCATGTCTATCAGTGATAAGGTATTTATCCATTCGCTGAAAGCCAATGAATCTGGGGACAGACCACCACGACCCCATGTTCTCTCATCAACACGCACATGCGTGTTGAAGTCTCCTCCGATGATAATAGGACCGTCTAGCCGCTCAATCACCAATGTCAACTGCTCCCACAAACCACTCCGTCTACTCGCTGACGGTGCCTCATAAACAACGATAACGTTCATCACTTCCACACCGGATGTTAGCTTCGCAACAATAAACTGTTCTGCTGCTTCCACTATCACCATATCACCAAGACCAGACCGTCAGGGCAACCACAAACCTCCGCTCTGACCCACCGCATCCACACGAAATGAGTGTTCGAATCCTAACCCCTGAAGAATTTGACTAGCTCGATCTCCACCTGCGTGAGTTTCAAATAGAGCCAGCACATCCGCCTTCCATTTTTTCAGTAAATAACGTATACAACACCTGAAATTGGGTTTATTCGCCCCCCCGACAGTTCCATAGAATACAATTCATGGGAAATTGGGTAGAAAAACTCCAAACTACTGGGAAGTATCGTCAGGCCATCGCCGGTCCGTGCTCCCTAATCGAATCGTCCTACTGGAGATTAACCCCAACCATCACCTCTGGATTCTCCATGCTCCCCTTGTTCGCATCCGGTGGGAGAGTGTTATGATTCATCTCACTGGTCCCCGATTGACTGAACTGTGCCGTCGCAAAAACCCCATCGGGACGTCCCATCTCTGCCGTTTCAACTCGTAACCTTTTACCATTCTCTGATAACCTTTCTTCTTCCTTTGTTGGACCAAAAATCAACCCCTTAGTGGGCCTGGACTATACCCCTTTTTTAAGCTTCAACCCATTAACTTCCACTTTCTTGCGTCCTCCAGCCTGCTTCGACCCCGACCCAACACGTGGCCCATCAATTTTATCACCCTCTGGTTTGGAATTAAAATGCGGTTTCATAGCTTGCTCTCCACTTCTTACCGTATTTGGATGATTTGTAACAGGCTCGTTTTCCTTATACATTCCGGTTGATATGGGAACTTCCCTTCTCTCATTAGATATTGTATCTTCAATCAAAGTCCGAAAACGATTCGATGTCTGCAATCCCAGATTTCCAGTAATATCCCTTAGATTCCATTCCAATACACCGTTGATAGGAACCACCGCCGCATCCACTCCAACCGTCATGCCTGATGAACGTCGGGACCTGTTAACTGTAGTGAAACCATCATCATTCTTCTCCTGAACCCTTGGTGAAACTCGCCGCTCATCCACAACCGGTGATTCCACTGGCTTGTCAGCAACGATGAGAGACCCCTCTGTCACCTTTGTGGGACAATTATGGACTAATTGTTCATAAAGACCACATGATGAGCATATTTTGTCCAGATCCTCATATGCCACGAATTAGCGTTCACCATTGATTAAAACTTTCCCCTTCAAAGGACTCGATAGGTTAATTTCGACACAGACTCTAGCAAATCTGGCACGGGTGAAGTTCAGCATTTTCGTGTCAACGTTCAATGGCCTCCCTAAGCCACTCGCAATACCCATTAGGATGGACTGATGATAGTATGACACCGGAATGTTCTTCAACCGGACCCAAAACGGTGTTGTCACAATTTCATCCTTCAATGGGTCAAAAGACGGGGTCCAATCCTGCACCATCAAGTAGTTACCAAACACCTTCCATGGACCACCTATAAGAGCCTCCAGGTATCCTCCTGTGTAAAACGGTCATGAAGAATTGATGTGGAAGGTCCATTACAAACATTACCTCCTTAGGCCTCCATAGCTCTCGTAGCTTGCGACTCAAGACTGCAATCGGGATCGACCGTCCCAATATCTTCACGACCATGCAGTTCTTCCACAGGCTGTGCATCACTGCTAAAACATCCTCTCCGATCGTGATCTCCGGCTCTCCATCCTTTACGTTCGGAAATGCCACTCGTAGCCGTGCGGATACGAAGCCATCATCAATCACACTCTCCGGCATCCGCATGCCACCAGCGGAGCCGCCATTAACTCTGTACACCCACATCTTCCTCCCATCCGGTGGATCGCCCGGAGGACGTCCGTTTTCACCGACATCCAGCATCATTGCATCCTGCACACCAGTCCTCGCCGTCTTAGGGTTTTCGTCGCTCTCCATTTGTTTTTTACCCTTTTTCTATGTATTTGTTTATCAAAATATAAATACAATTTTTCTAGAAAATTTAGTGAGTTGTGTGGATAAGTTTTATTATCGTATATATTGTATACTATATCATTCTTTGGAACTTATTGTATCATTTTGTGTTGTTTATAAGATACAAACTTTGTTTTAGTGTCTTACATTTAGTTTTTACTATCAATGGTTTGGATATAAATGTTGCATAACAAGTTATTCTTTTTTTTTGGTAGGAAATAGTTAGAAGTATCTATGCCTTGGATATCATCCGACAAAAGCGGTACAAGACAATCGGGAACAAAATCAAAAGCATGAAAACCCAACTCTAGCGAGAAAGCATAGTTTGCCAAACCATCAGCAAGACGGTTTGCCTCCCAATACGTATGTAGAATACGGACACACCAGTCCCTAGATATGAAGCCATCGCACAAGCGTACCAGGAAAGACAAAGGATGAGCCTCACTCACGCCTGTCTCGAGGAAACCAACCACCACTCTCGAGTCAACCTCCAACTCTAAACGTGTCACCCGCTTCTCCCAAGCAACGCAAAGCCCATAGTAGACGCCCCACAGTTCAGCCAAAGGAGACGAACATATCCCAATACGAAGAGAAAACCCACACATCCACGCTCCCGAGCCATCCCGTAGCACACCGCCTGCTGTTGCCATACGAGGATTCCCACGAGATGCTCCATCAGTATTCATCTTAATCCAACCACCCGACGGGGCAGTCCAAGTAATCATGCGGTCTACACGCACAAGAGGTGATCGGATACTCCCCATATCCTTGTTCGCACGACGAATTTCCTTGGCCAGATCCTTAATAAATTTAACTCTATCTCGGCACTTCCCAGTACTTCCAAAAATATTGCCACAACGCCATTTCCAACCCCACTAAATGACCATACCAAACACCGTAGAACATACACAACCCTCAATCTGATACACAGCAGTCATGTTTTCATATAACCACTCCAGTAGAGTAGCTTGAAAAAACCGAGTACGTTTAGCAGCAGGGACCAATCTCTGCCAAAGCCCCGCCGTAGCTCCACAATCCCGCAGTACATGAAGGATCGTTTCAACTCCATTCCTACAAACCTGACAGTTTGGTGAATCTCCCAAGTGCCTACGAAACCTCTCAGCATTAGTCATGATCACTTGGTGACTAACGAGCCATAAAAAAGTCTTAACTCGTTCTGGGCCCACTAAGGTCCACATAGAGGACCAGAATCTCGCCATATTTGGCAAATGCATACTGCCATGCGTAAGAACTGAATACGCAGAAGCCACTGTAAAGCGTCCATCAGGACTCCCTCCCCATGAAAGACGATCTCGGGCACCAGTAACATTATCTAGCACCATCGCATACAACCGCAAACACGTCTCCTCACTAACATACAGTACAATCATATCATGTGCCCAACCAACACCATCTCTCCATACGTCTTTAACAACTTCATTCTCCCTCTTTGGAGGTACTTGAGAGACCACCATATTAATTAAAGGCTCATTAAGCAACCATCTATCCTTCTAGAACCGAATGTCTCCCCCGTTACCAAGAATCCAGCTATGGCCCTTTAGAATCAACTCTCGCACCCCTAACCCCACACTTCGCCATGTCGAGGACCATGTAGACTTTGGTTTCAACCAAGCAGCGTTGTGGATATCCCCCACTTTATATTTACTCTGTAGGATCCACGACCATAAACTCTCCTTATTATGAAGAAGGCGCCAACCAATCTTTGCCAACAAAGCCATATTCATACTCTTAGCTTTCCTGATACCGACCCCTCCATATTTTTTTGGCAAGCATACTCTGTCCCAAGCAATAAGGTGTTGCTTGCGCTTTTCACCCGAGCTCCCCCACAAAAAAGATCTCGATACTCTATCCAATGCATCCCGAGTCGCTGCTAGCAGAGCAATTACACTCATTGTGTGAACCGGGATAGAAGTGATCACCGCTTTCGTCAAGGTGAGGCGACCTGCGAAACTCAAGCAATTGCTTTTCCATCCTGCAAGCTTTGCGGAGACTCTTGCCAGAACTTCACCAAATGTGTCCTGATTCACCCACTTTTGCAACACTGGCATTCCCAAATATTTACCCAAGTCTGTTGTTGACTTGATCCCACTCTCTTCACTAAGGAGTTTGCCCAGTTCCCGTGAGACATTATGAGAAAAAATCTTTGATTTGTCTAAACTCACCTTCTGACCAGAAGCAGTACAAAAGTTCTCCAACACTCTCCGTATGACTCTCACTTGTGACACCGACACCTCAACAACCAAAATCAGGTCATCTGCAAAAAAGATATGGGAAAGACGAGGTCCTCCACGAGATAGAGTGATCGGCTTCCACTTCTTATCCGCAATAGCTAACTCAACTTGAAAACAGAGCCTCTCAAGGCAGAGAACAAAGAGATACAAAGACAAAGGGTCCCCCTGTCTAAGTCCCCTTGATGGCTTGAAAGGCATTGTTTTCTCTCCATTCCATAGCACATTCATAGACGGACCTGTCACACATGCCATAATCCATCTGCCCATGTACTTGACAACCCCGACGCTTGAAGAGTATCCTCCAAAAAATTCCACCTGATACGATCATAAGCTTGTTCTCAGTCGAGCTTCAATAGCATCCAACCTTTCCGACCATTCTTCTGTTTCATTGAGTGGACAGCCTCCTGAACCACTACAATGCTGTCAATGCTCAACCGGCCTAGAATGAAGCTGGATTGTGCTGGTCCAACTAGCTTAGGCATAAATGGTTTGAGGCGCAAGACCATTACTTTTGTCAATGTTTTAAAAAGAACATTACATAAGCTTATAGGTAGGAACCGTTGTATCTTCTCCGGACTATCAACCTTAAGGATCAACACAACTAACGCATCATTTAAACCAACTGGTAGCTCCCCTGTTTCAAAAAACCGCATAACACAACCAACAACCGACTCTCCTACCACATCCCAACACTTCTGGTAAAAAACTGGCTGATAGCCATCCGGACCAGGAGCCTTATAAGGACCCATACCCTGCAACGCCTCTTTAACCTCTGCAGCTACCACAGATTTGGTGATCACTCTTAGGTCTTCACTTGAGAGCCTCTGGAATCCCTCACTGGGAAGACTATCAACCTGCTGATCAATGTCCTCCATAGAATATAAACGTTTGTAATAATTAACTGCTAGTTCCTCCAGCTCTTTCGAATCAGTCAACTTCCTCCTACTCCAAAACCTCATCAAATTTCCGAAGCAAACCCTCTTCCTTCTGCAACAACTCATCTGTCTGGATCATTTCGAGAGTATCTTGAACCTGTTTGATCTCAGTTAATAACCCCTCCTTCCTCTTATTTACATCACCAAAAACATCTCGATTCCATTTTTTCATGTTCACTGGTGTAGTCATATCTCGCCTCCATGAAGACACCACAAGCTCCTTAAAATAGGATGACTTAACCACGCTGCCTCAAAACGAAAGGGGCGTCTAGATGGATCCCGTATTCCCTCAGAACTCAATTGCACGTAAAAGTGGCGCATGATCAGAAGCTAAAAATGGGAGATGAGAAACTAAAGCATCCTGCCATCTTAGTCTCGTGTGAGCACAAAAAAGAACACGAACAAATCGTTTAGCAACAAAGTTTTGTTCAACTTTTCCCCTCCTCCAAGTGAACTTGTTACCTCGATAGCCCATATCAATCAGCGACTCTGCATTTATCCAATCACCAAATGCCAAAGAATCCGCTAATAATCGCCCGTTTCGTCCAGTCCGCTCGTCTAACCGGACGATCGTGTTAAAGTTTTTTTTTTTTTTTTTTTTTTT
>NC_025688.1:5981828-5996503 GCF_000633955.1 Camelina sativa
TTTTTTTTTTTTTTTTTTTTTGTCTGCGCCTACTATAAACGGTCCTTCAATCCCCTGGATCATTGTATGTAACTTCTCCCATAATCCACTTCGACGAGAAACTGTAGGGGCTGCATAGACCACAATCAGATAAATCGTATCCAACCCTTTCTCCACCTTAGCCGCAATGTATTGGATAGCCTCAACAACCACCACATCCCCAATCCCAGACCTCCACAACAACCATAAACCACCTCGTTGGCCATCAGCATCAACTCGAAATGATTTATCAAAACCCAAACCCTGACAGATTCGATTCGCCCGATCCCCACCAGCATGAGTGTCAAACAAAGCTAAAATGTTTGTATTGAACTTCTTCGGCAAATAGCGGATCGATCTGCGGAAGTTGGGTTTATTCGCTCCCTAGCAATTCCATAAAAGACAATTCATCATGTCTATATCAATACCAGAAAGAACTACCGGGGAACCATGTCAGGCTGCTTCATGAATCGTCGCTCCCTCCGACGAAACAATAGCCTCATTTCCTCCATCCCCTGTTTCCATAGCAACTAACGCCAATTGCCCAGCATCCCTGGGACAGTCAGTAAGCCTATCGATATCCAGCTACTTACCAGAACCACCGCTATCACCGGTAAAAACACCTCTGGATCGCACAACATCGCCATCATCAACTCGTAGACACTTCCCATTACCGAGAACTGGGTTCTCTTTGCTTATCGGGCCAAAAATTAACCCTCTGGTGGGCCTTTGCCCCTTATGTTGTCGTCGAAAATTGGTCTGATCAAGACCTTTCTCCTTCTGGGCTTTTTTGTCCTTCGGCCCACTCCGATCCCCACTAAGGCCCTTTTCCCCATTTAACACCTGTGGTTTTGCATTAACTTGCGGGATACGCTTCCCCTCCCTCACTTGATTCTCTACTGGGTTATTCTCCTTATTTGCCTCGAACTGTATATCCTCATCCCTAATCCTCGGCTGAATCGGATCCACCTCCAACCGCCCAAACTTATTGGAAATATCATTATTCCTAGTATCTTTCCGTGATATGTCCCAAAGATTTCTTTCCATATTCTGCCTGGAACCCCCTGCCGCAAACACAACACGACCCTGCGGCGGACCAGATTTCTTACCCCCTCGTCGCACCTCCGTGAAACCATCATCTGTTTGCACCGACTCCCTAGCCCCCCGTGCTATTGGGTGTGATACCATGTAATATGAACTCCCTAGGATGAAACTCTGATGGAGGCTGATGATAGGTAAGTGGCGACGTGAATTGATGGAGATGATGCACAAGTGGATTGCGAGTGACGGCAGGTGATGTTCGAGAGAGAGAAGCAGTGATTCGATGGTGAGATGTGTTAGATGGTTATATGGATTCGAAAATAAAGTGAAGAGTTTCTTAATCACAAAGTGTTTAGAAACTCGGAATCATGAACGCATTCACGAGTTCAGATTGAGAGAAGAAAGATTCAACAATACTTGTTACATAAAACTTCTTCGCTACCAAACAAGGAGGCGTTGCTTTTGGGTTTTATAATCAACCCTAGGGTTCGACACTCCAAACAACAGGAAGTTCAAAATAAAACAACAAAGCGTGTAAAGGAAATAAGAAAACAACGAAGCGTCTAGGTGATCTGTAGTAGTACAGAAGTTACTTGTATTAGTACAGAAGTCATGGTGACTTGTACATTATCCCCATTGGTAATGACTTCTAGATAACTCGACGTAGTGATCCATTTGCCTCATTAAAACCATACCGAGAAAACCCATTGGGACAAAACTCAGCTATGGGAAAAAGAGTACAAACTTCACACCTAAGTTATCTAGTTATCATTACCGGGTGGAGTCTTCAGGGTGGATATGTTGAAGACTTGGATCCTCGGTAGATTGAATGACCCGTCAGCTATGAGTGCATGAGCTTCCTTGGCCATCTCCTTAGCTCTTGAACGAGTGATCCTTCCCACAATCTCCGGTTTCTCTGCGGCTTCTGACTCCTTGTTGGCTACGATCATATCACCATGGTAGTCTCTGACACCGGTGGACATGAATGAACCAAGTGCCCCTAGATCCCACACCCTGAGCAAATGTTATTGAGTCCCTCGTAAGATACAAAATAACGTGCTCCATTAATCATCACAGTTCCTTTCAATGGTTTCCTCAGATCCACCTCCACACACATACGAGCGAATCTAGCTCTTTTAAATTGCAACGTAGTTAGATCCACCTTAACTGGTTTTCCTAGTCCACGTGCGATCTTCATTAATATAGAACTATGATAATAATTAACCGGGATGTTCGACACAAGAATTCACACCGGTATCGTGATTATATCATCCTTCAGCGGGTCAAAATTTCGAGTCCACCCTAGCACCATTAAATAACTCCCAAATGCTTTCCACGGCCCTCCAGTTAACGCGGAGAAGTACTCTTCTTCCAACTCAAACCGCACCCTGAAAAACTGTCGTGGTAAATCCATGACATACATGGCCCCCCCTGTGGTTTCCACAACTCACTCAACTTCCTTTGAAGGACCGCGATGGAGATATTCCTGCTTAGGACCTTCACAATCATACACTACTTCCATAGGTCGTTCATCGCTTCCAGCACCTCTTGTCCAATAGTTATCACCGGATCTCCCTCCTCACCATCAGGGAACTCGAGTGTCACACGTTCATCCACAAAACCCGCATCGACTACTAGATCTGGCGACAGCATCCCTCCCGCGTTATTCCCGACCACCCTCTTCACCCATGTCCTACCGGTATCCGAAGGATCTCCCGGTGTTCGGTCCTTTTCACCAACATCGCTCATGTGAGCACCATGATCTCCCGTACCCGTAGTCGCACCCTCGCTAACCCTAGCAGCCATTTTCTTTGTCAGTGAAATAATTCTTTCCTACATATAACAAGTTATTCTTTGAATAACCATTTATGATGTATATCTTACATATCACATATGGATTATTGTAAATCTTTCTTAAAAAAGGATTATTGTAAATTTGTAAACAACATAAATTATATTCATAACATAAATTATATTCATAATAGTTAGAAGAAATTTTCTAATATATAGTGATGTAAGAAAAATAAACTTTTAAATATAAATTGCAGACAAATATGATTTAAATTGACAAATAGCGGCTAAACAAAAAGCTCGAAAAGCTCTCTGCCCTGATTATCGAGGACCTCCGCCTAGCCTCCATCTCCGGCACCAGCAAAGCTTCTGCTTGCCGGCGTCGGGACTCTTTCCTCCTTTTCATCGCTTGTTTCCTAAAGATCCCTCTTTTAATGTCGATTTGGCCACTTACTCAATCTTCTCAAATTCTCCCCGGTAAACCTCTTATCAACGGTGGCTTCTCTGGTAAATCTGAAAGGCTTTTCCCGGCGAAACCTCTCTCATCTTAACCGTTGATAGCCCTATCTCCGTCGCACCTAAACCTAGAGAAACCCCCTTTGTCCAGCGGCGCTTCAACGCTCGAATCTGAGGCGCGTCTCTCCGATTCCCCCAGATCTATAGATGTTGGATCTCCTTTGTCTCCTCTTGCATACCTCCCTCTCCAGATCTCATCGTCGTTATTGACCTCCACACCTCCCCCTCGACTTCAGCATGTTCCCTCGAGTTTCGGTTGTACGCTCTCAGGAGTCCTACCGTCAAAATGGTTCAAACCGGGCTTTGCTCCAGTGATGACATCAGGAATGAGCGGCGGCGGCGTAACCCTAACGTCCCTTGGTGCTCCTCGACTGGACCCTCTTATTCGCCAAATGGGCTTTGGCCCACTTATTTTCACATCGAGGCCCTGTGATCCAAACCTATTTCTTCAAAAGTCCAGGTTCGTTCTAAATATTTCATTGTTCTCCCGTAACATACATTTGTGTCGATACATGAAACCATTTGTCTGAAGACTGCATTTGGAACATAACCAATCCTTTTTTAAAAACCTTGCCATTAGAATCACCCAAGAGTACTACTCATGTTTATCACTGTTTGAAGAAGTCCGGCATTATGACCCCGTCTCTAAGGAGCGGTGGTTACCGAAGCTTCTCCAACCTATCCTCCTCTCCGTGTTATATGATCCCCGAGTCCTTTCAAATGTTTTGCTGCATCTTATATCTGGGATCCCAAAGCTTGAGGAAGAACGGCATTATGATCTCCTACCAATGGCGAGGAGATTACCGTACTTTCCTCAACCTTCTCCTACCATCTCCCTTGCTTCCCGAGCCATGTCAAAAGCAAACCATCAAAAGCCGTAAGCTTATTCCCACAGCCCAAAGCTTGATGAGGTACGACATTATGATCCCATCTAAAAGGAATGGTGATTACCGTAACATCTCCAAGCAAACCTTACCCAACCTTAAAGCTGAATCCACCCTCCCCTTTGCTAATGAGCAGACCTCTCCATTGAGCCTCTTGGCCATGGAACCCTTTTCAACGTCCCAATGTCTATTGATAAGGACAATTCTCCATGTCCATGTCTTGTCCGTGAATATGGCTTCGACTTCCCTTGGAATTGTTTGTGATTTGGTTGTTCACCGCTCTTGTTTCCGATATCTCTTGGAATTGTTGTCGAACTACCTATCTTTTTTATCGTCCTATACTTATGGTTGTAACTTTCTTAAATTTGGTTTTGTATTGGAAGAAACTCTAAGCTTTGTAAGCTATTATCCGAATGAATGAATGAAATGAGATTTTTGAACAAAAAAAATTGACAAATAGCTTGTTCAAGTGATAATATATTATTTTTAATGTTGCTTCGCAAAAATCCTTCTTTTACCCTTTTTTTTTAGCAAAAAAAAGATCCTTATTTTTACCCTAAGCCAAAAATAAAACTATTCGTACATACATACTTACGCTACAACAGTAGTCAAAGTCAACGTCTTCTCTAAAAAGGAAGTACGTTAGCTTAGCTAGTCTATCAAGGTAAATCAATGACTTATTGACACTTGGCAGGTCCAACAGAGAGTTTGGTTCGCTTGTAGGGCAAGTTCTAAAGAGATTGAATTGAGTTTGAGAGTTCCATCATTTATGGACCGACAACATCATACCATCTCTTTTTTTTACTCGCACCTCTCGTTTCATCATAACTACTCATATGTCTTAGACTTCAATTAATCTTAATTGAGTTAACTACTCTCTAGCTTTAGTTAAAGGCATCATTCTAATATTAATGACGACCATAATCACGTTTAAATAAAGTAATGCACTAATATTTCCTGTCAAGTGTCGTCAATTTAGTTTTTCTTTTTTGTTCAAGATTTACTGTTCAATCACTCTCCAAACCCAAGAATTTGTCCCTCATAATAAAAAAAATGATCTATAACAAAAATAAACTGTATTGTAAAACAGTAAAATTAAAGCTAAATAGATATGTCAAAATTTGAGAATTTCGTAAACTATTTAGAAATAATCACCTTCAACCACGCCTTTTTTTGTTACCACTAAGAACCAAATGATATTTTTGTAATGTTGTGTTACTTTGTCACAAATCAATTATATTCTATCATATACCGTTGTCCGTTCTGTATTTTGTGTCAAATCTGAAACGTTTGCATCCAAATATCATTTTTCTTTGGAGTATGGGTTTTATATGCATAAGATGTGCATCCATGCCATCCAAAAGATTTTTAAAACTTAAATACATATAACGAATTTATATAAATGTATAATATCTGTAATTTTAAAACCATAATATTTCAATGTTTTACTTTAAATGATGTTTTAATGGTGCATACACAAAAAGCAAAGTTACAAAATACCTACAATAACTGTAAATACAAATTCCTATGAGTCATTTTTCCAATTCTTTTCATGTTTGTTTGGCATATAGTTACTCACTAATTACTTCAAGAGTTATATGATTTTATCCTATTGGTAATAATATGAATCAGTATTATTTTTTGGAATAAATATATTAATAATTTTTTACATAATTTATATTTGACAATTAACTTTTAAAAAAGTTGACAACTAATAATCATAGTTTTCGAGGTTGTCAGTGTCATCTTCGTCTCCAGTGTTGACGTTAGAATTGTGATTAAAAAATTACTGAAAGAGAAGGCATTCAGAATAATCATAGATAGAGAGAAATATTAGATATGGATCTGAAAAAAATGCAGTATGCCATTTTTTTTTTTCATCGTCATGTCAACAATTTCTCACATATAATTTCATAGTCGTTTTTATCAAAATTATTGTTCTATTTGGTCTTGTAGTCTTAGTATGTGTCAAATAATAGGACTATCCGGAAAAAAAAAAAAATTTGCTTTAGTGCATATGAAATTTTTGGATTTAACTATGCTCCAAAAATAGGAAACACACACGAACCCATATAACAAAATGAGTCAAATAATTTATTTACTTTGATCAACCAATAATTTCATTTCTTAATTAGCGAGCGTTTTAAAGCCATTGAACATAAAAATTATTTTGCTAGAGAATTTGTTATTATATTAGCTTTTCACATAACAAATGTGATTTAAAAAAAAAGAATTTGAAATTACCATTATATTAATTTCTTCACACAACAAACCTAAACGGAAAAAAATATATTTGAGATGACATCCTATGGAGTTCCAAAAAAATTGAGTATTACAAAATGCCTTCGATAATATGTTGTGAATCATATTTACTTGAAATTCTCACAATTCCCAAATTTAATAATTGTTTTAGAATTATATGATTAACTAACCTTTCAACTAGCAAAAAGAAAAAAAATCCTGAGTGATTGTAAAACAAGCAATTTTTCTCGCTAATTCGTAAAAAGTTCATTCCAGTCAAACTGTAAAGAAAGTATAATTTATAAAATATAATTATTTAATAAATATGTATCAATATTAAAACACATTAAAATTGCATATATAATATATACTTCATAAAGTGATGAAAAAAGAAGATATGCAATGTTTAATGTGGTATAGCATTAGTACACATTAATTAAGTTGTTTTTATTAAACATTGCATGTCCTTTGATTTCTAAGTTGTTTTCGATGTGAACATACCATAATGAAAAAATGACTATGGAGAAATGTGTATAAATGTCAATCGTATTCATAAAGTACATGATTCTAATTTATACTTTGTCAATTATTTTTCAGTTCGAAATTGGTTCAATATGACTAATAGTCTTAATCAAGATAGTCTTCATACAATTAATTCAAATTGACACATCCTTTGTTTATGTTTTACCACTCACCATCATATTCATTTGCTTTTATTTTCTCAATGATTTTTATATCTGATAATTCTCAAGAGTTTGTGCCACAATTATCTCCACCAATCGTGCCCTAATTATAGTATATCCAGCTTGGAGTATCATGATTAGAAATTTTACAGTTTTTAAGATTATTTTCACTATTACAATCAGTATTAAAATTAAAATGTTGAGGAATTCCTCCAATACTACAATTTTATTTCTTTTCTAAAACTATCACACTTAAGTTTTTTCTGAAAATACTACAAAATTTTATTTTCTAAAAATACCAACACAAAAAGTTGATTTTTTATTGGGTAAAATTTGTTTTTCAGGTTTGAGTTGACAATTTTAGATTTAGGGTATAGTTTTCAGAGGTAGAGTTTAATGTTTAGGATTTAGTGATTAATTTTTAATATAAAAAATTTAGTTCCATCTTGTAGTAATTTTGGAAAATATATATTTTTGGAAAAAAAAAAAAGTGGTATATTTGAAAAAAAAACTCAGTTGTTAAATTACAATAACGGTGCTGTCAAACGATCAACTAAAGATTTTGATATCATCAAAAAAATTTACATCAAAATGTTAATTATTACAAATTTAATATGACTAGAATATAAAACACAATCTATATTGTACTATTAAACTGTTCGAAACAGTATTCTCAAATCCAAACAGAGAAGACATCATTGTAAATAAATCTCGTACTAGACTATGATTAAAAAGATGACTATATGCTGTGTAGGGTTGTATATCTATGATCAGAAACATTATTGAAATTTCTCACACTTTTGGTTCTCTCCATATTCGGTTTCGGTCCAAATTAGCATGAACTTTGGATTGAGCTTTTGAGGTTAATTGGAAATGTATGAGTTCAATATAACATCTGTATACATTCCTTATGATTATTGAATTGAACCTAAACCCTCTTTGAGCTTATGAATGAGAGCATTCAAAGAGAACATCCCAGAGACATACAATAACATTGACTAAACATTAAAGAGATTTGCAACAACATTTTTTGTTCTTTCGAACTGGGATACTAAACATATCTACACAGCATATGAAGACGATTGCTTCAAATCTGGCGGCCACGAGACTCAGAGAAGTTTTCCTTTTGATTATGACTCGTGGTTGCGATTATGACCGGCCATTCAGGCATCTTTAACTTGCCGAGGACGGTCCAAAGTACATACAAATGGGCGGGTTGATCCTTAAGATCGAGAGGATAGCAGACGGAATTGTCCAGATCCCGTCCCCACAGATCAGTCCTGATGCTACTGCACCCGCAAAGTCGTCTGCATCTTTCCTGTTGATCCGCTCCCATACAAACAATATCACAGTCCCAACAAACATGTCAATGGCGAAGTACGCTCCAATGTAGAATGGGACAGCCATCGCCATTGGGATCGGGATAAACTGAGAGATCTTAGGCGGTGTAATGTCTCTCAAGAGATTCACAATCAAAGCTGCGATGAAAAACCCGTAACAAAGAGCCAAACAGTGCTTAGGCAGTTCCGCAAAGCCCTCAATACCGAGAATCGCCATCTCACGGAAAATCACTGCGTAAGGTGCTTTGTACGGACCATTGGGATCTCCAATGTCAAAAGCAGTCCAGAACAGCCAGAATGTAAGCGGAGCGATTACACAGCCCATTGCGGTCCCAACAAGCTGGCTTACAAACATGGATTTTGCAGATGATAAAGTGAGGTAACCTGTTTTGAAGTCTTGCATAAGATCAGCTGCGGTAGAGACGATTGACATCATAACTCCACAGGCAGCTAAACCCGCAATGACACCACCATCACTTCCTACTACAGAAGCAATTATGAAAAGGCCGATCTTTCCATAGGTTGATGCTAGACTCCAGTCCGTGAGCCCAGTTCCATAAGAGTTGCAAAAGGCAAGAGCAGGTGCAATGAAGTAAGAGCACAGGACAAAGTACCATTTCAAGGGTGGGAATATCAACGGGATTGTTGCGGTTGAGATAGCTGCAAGACCCACATAACCAGAAACCGCAAATCCAAGGGGTATACGGTCCTTAAGAAATACTTCATCTCTTTTCTTCTTGACCAGCAGTATCTCAGAGGCTTCGCTGTCATCTGAATGAAGGAATTGGAAAACATATAATTAACAGTCTTTAGAAAGTGGCCATGAGAGCAAACAAGTTATTGGTTAATACAAAAGCATGTAAGAGATGAGTCAGGATCTAATATTCTCTCACCTACAATGTCGGTAACAATGGGTAGATTGAGTCGTCTTGACCTACTGCTACATATTTCCTTCACAGTGACAGCAATGATCTTGACAAGATTGTAGAGACCGTCACCAAGGATAATGGCAATGGCGATAAAGACCTTAAAAGTCAGACAAGACATTAAAGCATCAGGACTGGAACCTCATCTCTTATCTTTCTTTTTTGACATGAATATAATGTTTTCTAAAAAGGTTTATAACTGGGCTGCTTATACTGTACCTTATATCCGTAGAGACCTTTGAAATCGTTGGACCCAAGGTCAGCTGGATACCAATCCCCGGCATGCTGTGATACGAATGGCCACAGAATTCCCCAAGAGATGATCGCACCGAGAAGAACCGAGCAGTTCACTATATGGGGGCATATAAGACCGCATCCAATATAAGTAGGACTGAAGTCAAAGTAAAACCTGTGTGGCAAAGAATCCAGACTAGTTAAAAATTGCACCTAACATACCTTCAAAAAGTAGCAGAAAACATATTCCAGCTCTAAACCCATTCTCAATTCTCACAGATCATTACTGATATAATAATCTCGGACATAAAAGCTGTATCAAAATGGTCAAGAGATAGGATGAACTTACGTGTTCTTGTATAGCGTCAAACCAAGGGTGGGGAAGTTATCAAACCCACAAGCATCTCCAATACCACTGAAGAACCACTTGAAACAACTCCAAATTAAGCTAAGGCTCAGGTATTTTCCAAGGCATTTGACCTGGTTCCTGTGGTGAACAACATTACACACACACACACACACACACACACACACAACACAACACAAGTTCAATAAACAAACGATATGGTTTTGCAGAAAGCAAAATTTAAAATGACTCTTGACAAAAATTACCCTGCAAGCTCAGCTCCAGTGTTGGTATGGAAGCTGTTAATCAACATTGCAGTGGCGGTTCCACTAGGATAAGTAAGTTTGTAGTCCAAAACCATCACCTGAGATAAAAACATATGACCCGTTTAGGAGAAAGGTCAAACAATAATGAAAGGACACTATACATTATCTATATGCTACTGAGATTCTCTACCTTGCGTAATGGAACGAGACTAAAGAGCCCCAAGAAGCTGACCACAAACAAAAACCCAATCATCCACCACAATCCTGGATTTATAACATCTTCAGCATGATTCCCCGGATAATCAGCACCAATGAGCTTGTATGTCTTCTCATCCATAGCAATCAAATATGAACCAAATCCTCCTGATATTTAAAAATCAAAGACCAGATCCATATCAAATCCTTATACTAGTAATCACAATCAACAATTTCTCAGAAATAGCTAGAGATCCTTTCAACAAATTCAACGTTTGAAATTCCAACCAAGTCAAACCAATCAGATTCTTGATCAAATCACAGTTACTACTATTGTACTACTGTATCCAGAATTTGAAAAACTAAGAATCCGATTTCGAACACAGATCTTGAGTAAAACAAGCTTTTCATTCATACCGCTAAAGGCGAGGCCATAGCAAGCGACAACGCAAGTCTGGATAACAGTATTCTCTTGCTTGGTGAACGGCTTCACCGTAAACCCAAGCTTCGACAAGAAACCAGTCCACGACTTGACGAAGAAGAATCCGAGCAATCCCGCGGCGACGTTCAACGACGGGATGATTCCAACAGTCAGATTGAGTTTATGAGTGATGATACAGAACAAAGTCCCCAACAAAGCGCTCACGGCCAATCCTCGAAGCGTTATCTGCTCTTTCCACTCAGGTACATGCTCGTCCGCCGCCGTCGTCGTCGTCGCGGTTTTCTGAGATTCCGGCTGTAACAATGCCTCCGATATCTCATCCTCCGATCTTGGGATCTCCGTCCCCATGTTTTAAGCTAAGTCAATCGTCAAATTTTGGATTTCCCCGAGAAAATGGATCTATAGAGAGAGAAAACGGTTATGGCGGATTTGTGAATTGTGAGAGAGAGTTAGTTAGGATTTGGGAGAGAATAAAGAAAAAACTCTAAAAAGATCAGACGCTTTGACCCAAAAAAAAAAAGAAGATTAGACGCAAACGTGGT
Source organism: Camelina sativa (assembly GCF_000633955.1). Lineage (NCBI taxonomy): Eukaryota > Viridiplantae > Streptophyta > Magnoliopsida > Brassicales > Brassicaceae > Camelina > Camelina sativa. Next base: position 5,993,294 of record NC_025688.1, read on the forward strand.
TATGAGTAGGTGGAATGAGAAAGTGACACGTGTGATTTTAGTCTGTTACGCTAAGCTTACATTGAAACGATGAATTTTTTATCTGTTAAGAGAATGGGATTGATTACGAAAGTTACGAACCACATTTATTGTAATTTTTGTTCTTTTCTTCGTTCCTCCGCCTCTCTCTCTCTCTCTCGTGTTCAGATTATTTTATTCGACTAAATTTTTGTAACGGTCGTTTAATAGTACTATTTTTGTGTGTTGGGCTCAACTTTCATATTGGGCCGGGCCTGTTATTTTTAAGGATAGTTTTTTTTTTCTTTCTTTCATTCTTTTTCTTTTTGGGTAGAGATCCAAGTTATAGAGTATGTGGAGGATAAATGGAAAATTGGAAATATAGAGTATATACATCTGTAAATAATTGAAGATGATTATTATCTTATATCATTTACTTTGGATGGAATGGAACTTTTTTTGGGATTTATTGAATTCATTGGAAGTTTGTAATATTTTATGAAAATAAAGTTCATAAAGTTTAAATCTAGTTATCATGAATATATAGTAGTATTGTGTGTTAGATTATATCCCACATTGGGAAGAATAACAAATCCTTGGGCAATATATATAGTGTGTGGCAACCCTCCTCTCTTGAGTTAACTTTTGGGAGTGAGTTAGGCCCATTACTCATATGGTATCAGAGCCTAGGTTCAAACTTCTGGATTGTAGTCTACCACTCGTGGATGTCCAGTCTAAGCGTGAGGGGGTGTGTTAAATTATATCCCACATCGAAAGAATAACAAATCTTTGGACAATATATATAGTGTGTGGCAACCCGATTACCCGAAGATATATTGAAAACATGTACGTAGCACATTCAGCGATCTTGATGGCACCTAGATAAAATTTGCAAACCTACAAGAAATACAAGCTAAAAAAAACTGGGACCAAGAAGAAACTATGAAGCACGTTTTTTACACTTCATTAATTCGACAGTTTTTTTGCATGAGAAATGAAACAGTGCGACGATAATTTAGTGTACGATAAAAAATAGTCCTCATATGTATCTATCAGAAGGATATATAATTATTAGAAGAAGAAAAATCTTAAAAGCTTACACACATGAAATAGGCAAATAGCTCTTTCTCTTTTGTGTCTCTCGGACACACAAAGTACATAGTTATAATATATGTAGCTTCTTGTTTCTTTGTTCAATAATAAAGATACCTTTATAACATTCCAACGACGATTTTTACCCGTTTCCTACCAAAATTGATTGACAGTACTGTTTAAATATACAAACATTATGGTAGCACCACATGTCGATTCATTTCTTTAATTTTTAACCAAGAAATCTCTTCGATAAGAGACCATGGCATGTTAACTTACATATTTCAGTCATCTTCTCATTGCTGGTGCTTGGATTCACGACTTCAAATACTCTACCTACCCCTTTGGTTGGCCAACTGAGTACTCTCCGGTTAGGTCATATTATATATCGGTACAATTTATCAATGGTTTATATAATTTACAAACTCTTTTGGGGTCGTATATATCATTTCTGTTTATACATACATTACGGTAGCACCACTAAATGTCATTTCTTTATAACCAAGAAATCTCTTCGACAAGAGACCGTGGCATTTTAAATTAGATATTTCAGTCATCTTCTCATTGCTGGTGCTCGAATTCAAGACATTAAATACTCTACGTACCCCTTTGGTTGGCTAACTGAGTATTCATATAGGTCCAATTTATCAATGGTTTAAATAATTTATACTCTTTTTTGGGGTCGTATATATCACTTTCCTTATAAATCTACACTTTATGGCTAATGTCGGTGACGTGGCAGAGCGAGGACAAAATAGTGGGATTCTCTTTGTGAGCTAGAGCCTAGAGACTTCTATTGCTTGCACGCCATATATTTTTAGAGACTGAAAACAACATTTCCTTTTGAAGGTGTGTATCACTTTCCTTTTGGGGGAAAAAGCATGCAAGAAGAACAGTATGCACAAACATGATATGCTAACTCCAATAATACGATTGTGTTACGATGTGTCATGTCATGGCGTACGAATGATTAGACACGTGTCGGTTGTGAGAGAAACTTCACACACATGTCCCAACAAATTATAAGAAAAAGTTGAAGAAGTGGGAGACCCCCGACCTCTCTCGGCCTCGGCCAGAGACTTCCGTATACACACCTTTTACCTCGAGAACAACCTTTCCTTAATTCTGTAACGTCCCATCTTACGTTAATAAAGTCCGATACATGCAAATCTATATAGTAATTCTATATATGTGAATCCTCTGCACAAGACGACGGACAATATCATGTACTGTTCTTAACTCAATCATAAGACTCGGAGCCTTCTAGCTCAAACTTGACCTACTTACATCTATATATATATATATATATATATATAGTTATAAAACCCTGAGTAAATTGAAAAAAAGATAATAGAAGCTGTGGGAAGCGAAGACAAAATGAAGGTGAGTATATCATATATATGTACATTCCAATTTCAAAGTCTAATCAAAATATTCTCTTTTTGATGATAAGTGAGCTTTTAGTTTGTAGTTTGTACTTAGTCTCTCATTAGCTAATCATTTTTAACGAACTCTGTCTCTATCTCTAATTCTCTATATCTTGCAGCTGCTAAACTGGATGCGAACTAGAAGGCAAAATGGCTTAGACCCATCAAAAGATTTCAAAGGTTTGATTATATAAAAGAAGAACTTTCTCTCATATAAATCCTTTTGAATAACGTATCTTCATCTTTATACATATATTGTTTTAGTCTTCTTGGTCGATTAAATTTCTATTGAGCGTACTCTCGACTCTCTAGCTAATGTATTTTTCTGATAAAACAAAAATCAACCTATCTTTTAGGTGGTTTCGGTTGTCTAAGAGCTCAGATTTCCTCTGACGTCCAAGACATCCGCACAAACTCCTTCTCCTTCTCCGGACCCTCTCATGACAAGAATCTACCCAAATTTGAAGAGAAACTTCGGTTTGATGAAGACGGTTTCTGCGGTTTTCTGGCCATCGGAACGCTTGGCACAGACCCTGAGACACCTAAGTTCTCAGCTACGTTTGCAGAAGAAGATGTAAGCGGAGAGAAAAAGGAGATGGCCAAGCTCATTACTGAGAAACTAGACAAGTATCTTAAGGAATGTCCTGAGGATATTAGCAGTAAGCCGGTAGAAAGATCGAATGCAAAAGAAGAT
>NC_025688.1:5997571-6008965 GCF_000633955.1 Camelina sativa
TTCGAAGAAGGCGAGAAATGATGATGAGGATTCTAAGCCCAAGAAGAAAGATCTTATTAGAAAGGTTAGCCTTAGCTTTAAGCATTTTCAAATAGTTAACCTAAAGATATTGGTCTGTTGAAGAATTCTGAAAGTTAAAGGTGGTTTCTGTTTTTGTTATAGAGTGCTCAAACCAACCGACGTAAAGTCCACCCTGTTCTCTATACACCTATAAGAGACCATAACGAGATAGATGACAGAAGAAAAGTGGATCTCAAGGTCCATAGTCTTACTGGAGGGTTTCTCGGTGCAAGTTCAACCTCGGATGCGAACAGGAAAAGAGAAAAATGGATCAAGACCGACGCGGAGTGTAAGTCAAGATACTATATACACAGAACAATGAACACAAAGTACTATTTCTCTTTTTTTTTTTTTTTTTTTTTTTTTCATTTCTCTCTCTCAAGAGTTTTCATATCATTTGCTTTGCTTTTTGCAGATCTTGTTTTGGAGCTGTGAAGATAAATACTCACTTCAACAAACCTCAATTGAGGTTCCAAGCAAAGCTCTACCCTATCACATCCATATATAATATACAAAAATCAGTATCTATTAATGTGTGTAGTCAACGAGGTTATGCAGTCTAGTTTAAGGCAATGTGTTATGTATGGAAGTATTGTACCCGAATCTAAACAGTATTCGAAGTAGCACCTAAACGCGATATGGCTACAGGTGTTAACTGCTCATAACTGTCACATCTCTGCTCCAAACCAATCACTGATGAACCTAAAAATGTCTGCCCATTTGACCCACATTGATTCTTGAGCTCGAATTCAACACCATTAGTACAAGCCTAACAAAAGAAAGAATAAAAAGATCAGTACATTTTGAAAAGATCCACAGGGACAATACAAACATAGATCAATCGCAAGACACAGAGATACTGATTATTAGACCGGATCCAATCAGTTAACAGAGAATCGAAAACGGAAACTAAATCGGGTCCACTGTTACTAGAAGACTCAAGAGAGAAACAAAACAAAAAGATAAACCAAACTGCTAAGAAAACAAATAAGTGGACACAGTTCTTGATATACAATCTTTATGTAGTAATCTACTTTATCTCAAATTCTTTAACAAAAAGCAAACAACACCAAAGAGCATAGAAACAACTGATTGAACAATCATCAAAGACGATAAGTTCACAAAAGCAGAGCCAATAAAGAAACACAATGCCCTTTCCTCGTAATCCATCACTAAGCTTAGTATCTTAACCTCTTCTTCTTTCGTCTCCTTAGCCACCAAGAAAAGCCAAAAAGACTCAGTCATCACTCACTCACCTTCTTATACATAACTCTCTCCACTTTGTCTCCCTCTTCATCAGCAAAAGAACAACACAAACACTCTTTTTTATACACACAATTCACATAAGCATCTTCAATACAAAACACTAAGAAGAGAAGAGATTCAAAACCTTTATAGATGAGCACAGATTGGGGACCGGTGATTGTAGCGGTGTCTCTATTCATCCTACTCTCACCAGGACTACTATTCCAGCTTCCGGCCAGGACAAGAGTGGTTGAATTCGGGAACATGACCACAAGTGGTAAAGCCATATTGATACACGCAGTTATAGTTTTCTACTCTTATATCATGTAACAACAGCAACAAAAAAAAAGAGAAGGCACTAATATTTCAAAACTCCAATGTATGTACAAATCCCAAGGTCTTTCTACGTTTCTCCTCTTCTTTTAGCTTTCATTGTTCGCTATTGCTAATAAGGTTTTCTCAAGCAGGATGATTAAAAAGCTGTAATTTTTAACAAAAATTTTAAGCAAATAAGCACATTTCACTAAAAGAAGCAAACTGATACATTTCAGTAAACAATACATCACAATACAAAACACAAACAACCCTTTTCACCAAATCTGTTTGTTACAACATGAGAACATAAACTATAGACCAAAATAAAAACTCTAATTTTACAGAGTTTGTTCTAGACCCATTTTGCAAAAAGGGTNGAAAATAAAGGTTACAACTTTAGGAAGGAAGCGGTGGAGAGAGAGAGAGAGATGGAAGAAACTAGAAAAAAAGAAGGGAAAACGTCCTGGTTTCCCATGAGAACTATGATATCGTACCAGATGGAGCCCGATCTTTACCCCGTCCCAGATGGCTCTCCTGAAATTCTTTTCAATCTATATACCCATATATCTGTAATTTACGTTTTGTATCTCCATGAGAATAGAAGATATCATCTATTTCACCATTGCTATAGGTTTAATTGGTTTACTATTTGATTAACCGAGTGACGAAGTTTACAAACCAAAATAAACCTGATTTCGACCCGATTAAAACCTGATTTTGACCCGATTAGAAACATAACCCTCAACCGAGAAATCCCTAAAATCACATTTTAACCTCTTTTTTGTTTTCTCTCGCGACGAACCCTAGAAAATCAAATTTCACCATCGATTTCTCAAATTGAATCGATGGATTTAATAATCCGATCTGGTTTTGGGCAACAAGATGGTATTGGGCAAAGAGATGGTGTTGGAGAACGAGAGTACGATGAAGAAGGAGAGGATCGAGATGAATTTCACGTCGATATGCTTGCTCAGGAATTTACCGATGCTGAAGAGTCGATTCGTCATGATACGTACCCAGAAAGTGACGACGAGGAAGAAGGTCGTGGTCGTGGTGCGGGTCGTGGTCGTGGTGCGGGTCCAGAGAGGGTGTTTACGGATATCGGACGTGGTGATGGAACTTTGTGGAAAGACCAATCCTTCTACAATGGGGTCGCATTCAAGGAGAGTGTCTTGGACTATGCACTACATACTGGTTACAATTTGAAGCAATACAGGTATGACAAAGATAAACTCGGGTTTAGATGTGTTGGGGATAAGGGCAATTGTGAGTGGAAAGTGTTTGCTGCACTTCTTCCAAACGCATCTTTGTGGAAGATTACGAAATACATTGATAAGCATTGTTGTACCCCCAATGGCGAGTGTGAGATGTTTAAGGTCCCAGTCATAGCTAGAATTTTTCTCGATAAGATTAGAGAGGAACCGGATCATTACAAGCCTTTGAGGATTGAACAGATTATCATGGAAAGGTGGAAGATATCCGCTACTAGGCCACAATGTCAAGCTGCTCGGAGAAAGGCTTTGGGATGGATAGAGTATGAGTATGAACAACAGTTTGCACGACTGCGAGATTACCAAGCTGAGATCTTGGAAGCAAATCCAGGGTCTGTTGTGGAGATTGATACAATTAAGAATGATGCTGGTCAAGACGTCTTCAATCGGTTTTATGTTTGTTTCGATGCCCTTAGAAGAACTTGGAAACAGACTTGCCGGCCAATAATAGGAGTTGATGGCGCCTTCTTAAAGGCAAAGATCAAGGGACAGTTGCTTGCTGCATTAGGCAGAGATGCAGACAATGGCATCTATCCAATAGCCTGGTGTGTTGTTCAAGTTGAGAACAAAGACAATTGGTTATGGTTTGTGAAGAGATTGAAGACTGACCTGGATCTAAACGAGGGAGATGGTTACATTTTAGTGTCTGATCGACAAAAGGTATGTATCTAACTAATTTATTATATTGGTTAATAAATGTGAATGCTCTCGTTTTTAATATGTTTGGTTTTTGGTTCTCAATTAGGGGTTGATAAAAGCTGTGGAGTTGGAGTTACCACAAATAGAGCATAGAATGTGTGTTAGACACATCTATGGGAACTTGAAGAAGACTCATCCTTCCAAGAAGCAAATCAAGCCACTCCTCTGGCATATGGCTTGGAGCTATAATGCAAAACAGTTCGGTGAGAGACTGGAACAGATACACGCTTATGACACTGGTGTGTATGATGATGTTATGAAGTCGAAACCAAAGAGCTGGTGTCGTGCCTTCTATAAGTTGGGGGGTTATTGCGAAGATGTTGACAACAACTTCACAGAATCTTTCAACAAGACCATCGACAAAGCAAGGGAGAAACCGTTTGTGGCAATGTTGGAGACAGTTAGAAGACTGTCTATGGTTCGGATTGCCAAGCGTTCAGCTCTCTCTCATTCTCACAAAGGTAATTAACTTTATTCAAAATTTAATGCAATTTTCTACGATTGTCTATGATTTTATTCAAAGACTGTCTATGATTTCTACATATTTAATGCAATGTTCTTGGTTTTTGATGTTTCAGGTTTATGTACTCCATATGTGGCAAGGTTTCTTGCTAAAGAGCANCTATCTCAAGGTGGTGGAGGAGAAGTTGTTCAGGGTGGTGGAGGACTATCTCAAGGTGGTGGAGGACTTTCACAAGCCTGAATATTGAAGATTATGGTAGTAGGGGTCTGTTTTTTGGTTTAAGAGACTAGTTGGATCTGTATTTTGGTCGAATAGACTAGTAGGGTTATGTTTTTGGTCTGTGATCATGTTGAGAACATGATTTCAAAACGTTATCATTCTGCTTGTTTTCAGAACATGTGTTCATCATGTTCTGCCTTTTATGAAATGTGGAATGTCTTATCTTATTAAATGCAATAGCAACACCAACAGGAGTTCACACTCAACACCAAAACAAACAAGAGCATAAAGCAGAGCATACAACCGAACAACAATAGATTACAACCGAACAATAGTTTACAATAGCTCATCATACAAGCTTAAACAGAGCAAACAAGATCATAAAACCGAAAACACATACAATTATACTCTTATTCATCCTACATTGCAATTCAGCTTTTGCTTCCAACAAAACTTCTTCAACCCTCTCACAAAGCTCTTTTTCGAACTCCATTTGCATCTTCTCAAATTTCAGCTTCTGTTCTTGCAATGTCTCTATTGTACGCTCTTTCATCTCTTCTTTTACTCTCTCAAATTGAACACCCAATGTTGCTACCTCGTCCAACAATGCCTCATCGACCCACTTAAAGATGTGGTTATCGTTCACAAGCTAACATTATATCATAGAATACAATGAAAATTGATGAGAAGGATTAGGCTCGGATTTGGATTAGGTCGATGTCTACATCAAACAAAGCATAACATAGTACCTTCTTTGCTGCTGCTTCTCGACATCGAAAGTATCTCCGAGAAGGATTAGGCTCGGATTTGGAATTCTTTGCCACGATGTGTTCCCCACACCAGCATCTCTTAGGCACGCCAACGACGAATCCTCTTTGTCGAACATTTGATGAACCACTCGAACCTCCAGAAACGGTACTCATGGTTGCAAAGATCGATTTAAGAATTTTATGCTTTTAGGGTTTGAGGATTTGGGGATTTTAATGGAGTTATAGATGTGTTATAGATGTATCGTCTCGGGTCGGATTATTAACATCAGTCAGGTTTTATTTTTGGTTTTCTATTTGGTATGAACGGTATCGTATCGGTTCACTCTTTAAACCGATAACATCCCGATATATGGGTATATAGATTGAGAAGAATTTCATGAGAGCCATCTGGGACGGGGGTAAAGATCGGGCTCCATCTGGTACGATATCATAGTTCTCATGGGGAACCAGGACGTTTTCCCAAAAAAGAAAAGAAAAAGAGGAAAGTTTTGTGGCTCTGTGTCTGGTGTTAAGGAAAAACTTAAAAACTAATCTCGTGATTGGTTTATTAATTAATTTAATCTTGTGATTATTTAAAGAACCAATGAGAACACGAGAAAAGGTACTTTGTTTGATAGTCAAGTGGTCTAGGAGACTCTGCAGTCTGCACACTTGTTTAACAGCACTACACTTGTACACACAACATGGGAGAGGGATCAAATCGAACCTATCAAAGAGACGGTGTTGATAGGGGTTTATACTGAGGATTTAGCTAAAATAGGATTAAGCGTAATTAAGAATTTTTTTTTTTTTGGTAAAAAATTAAATTTTATACCATTTTCAGTTTTTTCTGTACAAAAAGCAAATAGCAAATACATTAGAAAGGAAAGCTTATACAAGCAAAATAACCGGCCAGAAGCGAAGACGAGGAAGTCGTCGATCCTGAAATGGAGAGGAGACGGTCTCTAACAGTACGATCAACCACTGCTTGAACAGCTGACGGATTTGAATGGATGTTGGAGAAGACCCTGGCGTTGCGCTCTCGCCAAATGTGATAGATGTAACTTGAAGTACGAGCTTGATGAGTGTTGCAGTCCTGGAGGTGGGCGGCTGCCTAGCTTGAGTGATCCAGACCAAGATAGAGCTTAGGTCCGAGGGGGGGATGACCAAATTCGACCTGCAAAAGCTGCCTAGATTTGGAGCGAGTAAAGGCAGTTGAAGAAAAGATGTTCATGACTTTCCATTCCTGAGGAGCATAAGACACAGTTGGGAGTGACATTCATGCTCTAACTCTGAAGCCTATCCTTAGTAGGTAGACGATCCTGGAAAGCTAGCCACATGATGAACGAATAACGTGGCACTGCTTCCTTAAACCACACAGTCTTGCACCAAGGTACATGAGAGGAGTGAGATCGTAGCTGCTCCCAAGTTTCTTTGGAAGAGAAAACCTGAGTAAAGGTACCTGATAACCTTTTCCAGAGATAAACGTCCTCTCCTTTTGTATCATTTGGTGGAGAGATTGAGGTGATAGTTGCTGCGTGTCTGACCTAGCAGCAGGCATCCACCATTCTCCATTTCGAACTGCATCGAGAACCTTGCCATTTTTCCTCACTCGTAGCTGCCTTGGACCAATATCGCCAACAAATTCGAGTAAAGGACCCAGATCGCACCAGTGATCATGCCAAAATGAAGCGTTTCTTCCATTACCAACTTCACATCTCAGAAAATCCTTCAAAATAGGTCTTAGCTGCAGCATGCATCTCACAGTACGTGAAAGTCTTTGGGAATCATTTATAGTCCAGAAACCATTCCTGTGAAACACATTGCCCTTCAACCAAGCAACCCACATAGAACCCGCATTTGCAAAGAAGTTCCAAATCAGTTTGAGCTGAAACACAACATGGAAGTCCTGCAACCTGCATATACCCAGACCACCCTCCTCTTTAGGTCTACAAACATTTGTCCAAGATACTCTGGCGCCTCGTGCTGAATCTGTCTTATTCTTCCACAGGAAAGCAGCACAGAGAGAATCGACCTTTTCATAGAACTTCTTAGGCAAGTTGAAAACAGAGCTCCAGAAGTTAACCATGCCATATATTAATGAAGAGATAAGTCTGATTTTACCAGCAAAGGATAGATATTTAACCATCCATGAATGCAAATTTGAGGTGATCTTCTCTAGAAACGGCTGCAGAGTTGCAAAGGAGATTCTTGCTGGGTTGAGGGGTAAGCCCAAGTACCGAGTTGGAAAGGAGCCGACCTTGATCCCAGATAATGCACTAAGAACATCAACTTCCACCTCCGAGTAGCCTCCAAAAAAGATTTCTGATTTCTCCGGATTCATGTCTAAGCCACTCATTCTCTTGAACTGTTGCATAACCTCAGCAACCCCTGACAGAGAAAGCCTCGAGCCATCTGTGAACACCAGTAGGTCATCAGGAAATAATAAATGAGTGACCCGAGGCGAAGAGCAATGGGGATGGAGTTTAATTTTCCCAGAAGAGGTCGCAAATTCAAGAAGCTTGGAGAGAGCCTCCATAACCATGATGAACAAGTATGGGGAAATAGAATCTCCTTGGTGCAATCCTTTTTCTCCACAGAAGAATCCCGCCAGCTCACCATTGATAGCAACAGAGAACCTTGGTGAGGATATACACTCCTTGATCCAAGTACAAAACATGGGAGGGAAATTATGAGCTTCGAGAATCTTTAGGACAAAATCCCAACAGACAGTATCAAAAGCTTTCCGGATATCCACCTTAACCATGCAACTTTTCTGACAACTGGCTTTTTGATAGTCCCTGATTAAGTCCGAAGCTAGCAAAACGTTTTCTCCCAAGCTCCTACCTTTCAAAAAAGCCGCTTGGTTTGGACTGATGCTCTCAAGAAGGATGGGCTTCAGCCTGTTAGAGATAACCTTTGAGATGACTTTGTAGATGAGGTTACAGCAACTGATTGGTCTAAAATCACTCAACTTGCATGCTTCTGGTACCTTAGAGATCAAAGCAATGATGGTGCAGTTTAAATCTTTTAGGAGGCGGCCATTACGAAAAAATTCTTGAACTGCTTCGACCACCAAGCTGCCTATAACCTCCCAAGAGGCTCGGAAAAACTCCACAGAGAACCCATCAGGCCCTGGACTTTTGTTCAATGGCATTGCAAAAACTACCGCCTTGATTTCCTCTGAAGAGACCGCTTTCAGTAGGTCTTGAGACTGAGAAACAGTGCATCTGAAAGGAAGTAACCCCCTCAGTTCCTCTACTGAGATTGGCGAACTTGGCATGTCCATATGGCCCAACACACCTGCAAAATAATCTGCAGCAAAAGCCTTCATCTCCGATAGCTCTGAGATCCTTCTACCATCCTGATCACATAGGAAATGAATATGATTCCTAGCCGCCCTTTGAGACACTGACTTATGAAAGAACGCAATGTTTTTATCCCCCATAGCAAGCCAAAGAATTCTCGATTTTTGACGATAGAACTTTTCCTCCGCTGTGAGTAACGTCTGCCATAAGGTTCTAGCTTCATGCTCTTCCCTAACTGCCTGAGCATCCGGAGATGAGAGGATTTGACGTTGGAGATCAGCAACTTTGTCAGCATGACTCTTCACCCTTACACTGATGTCGCTATAATGTTGTTTGTTCAATAGTATTAAGGACAATTTGAGATTTCGCAAAGGTCGAACCAGCTGGTATTGACTAGTCCCTTGAAAGGCTAGAGGGTTCCAACTTTCCTGAATGGTGTCCTTGAATTGAGGGTGGTCCAGTAGATGCTAAAAGAATTTGAATGGCTTCTGGACAGAGCGCTGCAGAGAAGGAATATAACAAAAACAAGCTGCGTGATTTGACTGCAGAGGCGCCAGAAATTCCACATAGGAGTCTCTGAATGTATCAGCCCATGCCTGGTTGATAAAAGCATGATCAATCTTCTTGGCAAAGGGGTTGTCCTCTTGATTGCTCCACCAAGTAAAAGGGAGACCTTTAGACTGAGCTTCAAACAGGTCTGATTCTTGCAGAGCCAAGTTGGTGTCATCAATCCCTGAGAAGTCCACTGCCTGGGTGAGATGTTCGGAATGCTGGGAGGAACGCAAAATCTGATTGAAGTCTCCCACCACTAACCAAGGTGTTTTGTTGACTGGAGTGTTCGTATTCAGCCAAACCAATTCTTCCAAGAGCGGAACTGGAGCCTCCAAAACATTGAATCCGTACACAAAAGATACCGTGATATTTACACTTATCGACTGGATAAAGAACCCGCAAATGATAAGCTGAGGAGATACCTTATATACTACCATAGATACCGACGGATCCCAACACACCACTATTCTAGCAGTAGCATGATGATCAAAATTTCCAAAAAAGTTCCATCCAGCAGAGAGTGCCCTTGTAACTCGTCCTGCATTTACTGGCCGAATATGCGTTTCAAGGAACGCTCCAAAAAGTGGCTTATGGAGGGTAATCCATTGCTTTGTAAAGTCTTGACGTCTGGTACTATTCAGACCTCTAATATTCCACACAAAAAACATATATATAGATAGTTAATGTGACGGTGTGACCTTACGGCCACTCCTCCTGCGCGTAACCAGGATGAAGGGTGCTTCTGAATCCTCACTCGGCTGCTCCTCTATCCGCGTGGTCGCCAGGGAGCCAGTGATAGGAGTTGCAGTTATGTCTGTGTCCACCACATTAACCTCTACGATCTCAGGTGAACCAGTTGATTGAGCAGTGTTGCTAGATACAGGGGATTCCTCCTCCACAAACTCCACCGAAGTAGATCCCAACTGATCACCAACCTCACCATTGGTTCGAGGAAGAACCTTTAGCTCGTCCTCCCTCGAGTCCTTAGCCTGATTCAACTGAGTATCAATCTTGCTCACGTTCTTGACCTTCCATTCAAGCTGAGGTGGAACTTTAGCCCGTCTGTCAGTAGATCTGCCTTGCCTAGAGCGTTTCCTAGAGCGTCGATGGCTCCGAGGTCTACTCCGTGACCAGTGAGATCTCTTTCGCAAAGAGGGAGAGGGTGCCGGCCTGGAGGGACAGTGGGAAAGGTCGTGTCCATACGCTTTACACTCTGTGCATCGTGGGGGAAGCCACGAATAAGAGACTTCAATCTCCACTTCCCTTCCATTAGAGAAACCAGTAATGATCTTTGAGGGGAGATCTTTAGTAAGATCAACCTTAACGAGAACCTTTGCCACCTCAAAGGTTTCCTTCCTTTCAGTTTCCGGAGCCACCGCAACAGGTTTCCCTATAGCAGTTGCTAACTTACTAAGACTCTGTTTGTTAAACAAGAGGTAGGGAACACCGCGCAGTTCTGCAATGATGGACGCGGAAGTAATGGGAGGGGACTCCGGAGTGAACTCAGGAGACCACGGAGAGACAAACATGGGATATCCCGCAATGTTCCAGACATTACGACCCAAGAAGATAGCTCTTGTCCGAGGATTAGAAACTCGCAAGAGAAAAGCTCCATAGCCAACTTTGTGGACGAAGATGCGAGGACCAGTGCGTACCCAGAGAGCATTCACGACTCCTATAATTCTGCCCATGTTTGGGGGATTGCCATGAAATTGAGCAAAGATGAAGTCTTTAAACTCTTCCTTAGCCTCTTCTATGTTTTCATCAAGGATAAGCACAAATGGAACGCCAGTGATGTGTTGGGTCGGAGAGCCAAATTCTTGTAGTTGGTTGGAGACACCAAAGAGATTATCCCATTTCTTGTCCATGGAGGAGGGAGTCGGACCCTTTGGAGCAACTTGAGGACCAGCCTTAGTAGGAATAGAGACAATCCCCGAAGGAGGTAAGCCGGAAGCAGAAGCCTCAACAGCAACATGAGGGGAATCAGCTAACTTCGGTGAAGAGATCACAGACGGAGAGAGAGTGTTCTTGCAAAGCTCAGAAGTCGATGCAGGCGTTCGACCTAGATCTGGATCTAGAAGTTGAGCGACTGGAGGAGGCAAGGAAGGAGCCGCCGTTGGCTCCTCCGAGCCATTGGGAGAACCTACCTCCAACGAGGGGACCTCAGACTTACCGGATTTGACGGAGTGACCTACCACCGCGGAGATACGAGCAAATTGGGAGGTACCCGAAATCGAGTGAACCGACCGAGAGGCACCATTGAACACTCTTGAACCTTTCGAGCCTTTCTTTTTCTTCTTAGCCATTGGATGATTCTCATTTACCGGCGTGAGGCCGACAAACGGCAGCGATTAGGGTTACGGAAGCTAATCGCCTTTTTCGTCGCCTTTTTCGAATATATTAAGTATTTTTTTCAAATTTTGTCAATAGTTTTAAAAATAATTAAGAAATTTTTTGTTAACACACAGATTGATTTAATTTTATTGTTAAAGGAAAAAAAAAAAAAAAAAAAA
>NC_025688.1:6009510-6018886 GCF_000633955.1 Camelina sativa
AAAAAAAAAAAAAAAAAAAGAGTCACCGTGAAACCAAAAAAGTTTGATGTTCTTATACCTTTCGTTATTGACTAATTTAATTATTATTGTTTTAAAAAATAAATTAGTAATGGAATATATTTGCTCTTTTTAGCTGTGGTGATGGACCGACTGACTCCACACTCCACAAAGTTAATAAAATAAAATCAGCTTTCTAATTACTTCTTAGTTAAGTTTTTTAATATATCACCATATATATTCTTACGATGTATCTCAATTTTCAATTTTCATGTGGACTTCGTACAGTTGATAATTGCATGTTTGCAACTAATTCAAAACCAGCAAAACTTTACTAATCAATGGAACCAAATTTTACTGGAGCGGATTAAACACATGTACGTACAATGGTGTTGTTTACGGTTTACGCGTATCTTTAATTAAACACACACTATTTCGATTAACTAGTAGTCTTGAACTTGTGATTAATGGAACTCACATGCATACATCCACGATTGAATCATTTGAATTTGTACCAAACATAATCGAACCAAATGTTTATATGTTTTACTTTTACACATTTCTTTAGGCACATAGAGAAAGATATCTGCTTGTAAAAGTATACTAATATAGTATTTAATCAAACCTCTTTGTTTCTTGAACCAAACAAAACACTCAAGTACACACACAATTCAAGTGAAATAAAAATCTAAATACATAAAAACAAAAAGAATAAAAGGAAAAAGAAGAAGTGATTTTATATCAGCCGATGTACATGTGAATTTGGAGAGCAAGCAAGAGAATACAAACAATAGTGAAGTAAATAAGAGTATGAACAATAACCGAAAGACCACTTGTCTGAAACGTTCCAAACTCAACTACTCGTCCCCTCCCCGGAATTTGAATCAGCAGTCCCGGAGTTAGCAACACGAAAAGCGTCACCGCCACAAAAACCGGTCCCCAATCAGGCATCTCTCGCTATCCACTTCTCTCTTTTCTTAAGTTTGAACTGTTGTGTGAAAAAGAGGACTTGATCAATGCAACAAATGCATGAGTGTGTGTATTTATATATATGTGGGGAAATTAATATGTGTAGTGGGGAATAGAAGGTTAGGGTTCTTCTTTTTCTTTAGGGGAATAGAGTGATCCATTGGTTAATGTCGGAAGAAAGAGTGCTTTGGGAGGAAAGGACAAATTTTTGTGACATGGAAGGATTAAAGGTTATAAGAAAAGGAGAGATTACGATCCATCAAATTGTGTGAGGATTCACATTTCATTGGAATGTGATTTCACATGGGATTGGCTTTGGATCAAAGTAAACAAAATATACAAAGTGGTCGGTCCATTTTTTATTGGTTAACTTTACTAAACATTTTTGAATCCTTTATGAAAACTATTAAACAATATAATGCTTGCTATAATTGAGAATTACTTTAGCATCTTTCTAGTTAAATGAGTTTAATTTGCATTGACTATCAAAGCAAACTCATTTTAACTGTTACAGTTAAAGTTCAATGCAAACTAAACTCATTTTAACTACAAAGATGCTAAAGTAATTCTCAATTAAAGAAACCAAGACATTTCTGATTACTTTTCCATCAAGAAACCTAAAGTGCACAATATAAGGAAACATAGAAAGACCTAAACAACAAAACAAGTTCTCTTGATGTTCCCCAAATTAAGACTCTATTTCCAAAACTAAGATAAATCAAAACAGAGACCAGAACACCAACAAGATCCAAACTCTTAACTACCATCGTAAGATGTCTGCACGCTTCACCTCCAAGTCCTCCAACTCTTGCTCGATTTCTTGCAGCCGAGTCTCACCAGTCTTATTCAGTTTCTTCTCCAACCAATCCAACTTAACCCTGCGTTTGTCACAAATCGTAGTGCAGAATATACGTCCACCAGATCCCCATTGGAGAGTTCATCAGGGGACTTGCTCAGAGTCTCAGTCAGACTTAGTATAACATTCAAATATGCTTTTCTCAGATGTGGGTTCTTGGGACAGAGTTTTGATACAAAGCCTGGGTGCTTTTTAAAAAGGCTTTTCACATATTCTACCTGCAAGTACAAAAAAAACAAAAAACAAAAGGACAGATCAAGTATATACTTCGTTTTCTATGTATATAAGAAGTATTTTAATCTTACCTGTGAAGCAGGAACTTGAAACCCATTGATATCAATGCTTCCCTTAGTTTCCTCTGGCACATCTACTTCACCAATAACTTCGAAAACATCTACTTCTGCAACAATCTTGACTTCATCGTGTATCATATAATCGGGAAGGTGAATCTTGGAAATATCCAGTGATGTGTGCGTTTGATCAAACCAGTATTCTCTTTCTGAAAAAGAAAAGAAAAAACCACAAAATAGATGTCTTCTCATCATCATCATTACTAGAGAAAAAACATGACTTGAGCTATACTCCAAACGATTGAACATACATAAACACACAACTTGACAGTGAATCAGTGATCTTAAGATAAAATCTTACAGCAGCTAAATCCCCCACTATATATATCATGAAAAAAACAATATAATATGTATTTTCTAGAAATAACCATAGAGTAGCTAGTGTGAGAGAGTAGAAAGAAACAAACACCTTTATGATGTAAGCGTTGTCCTCTAACTTGATTTACCAAAGTAAAGGAAAATTTAGCGTCTCTTCTCCATCCCGAAGGCAACGATTCAGAATTAGGAATACATAGTAGAGACAGAGAGAAATAATAACCGTAACTACCACAAACCATGGGATACGCGAGTAGATGCCTGCAAGCAAAAAAAAATCATATTAGAAAAAGCAATATATGCATGTGTCACTTGCAGTGACCGAATACAAATAAAATTTATGTTGTTTACCATTTGCAACGATCGGCCACGAATGTATCAGAATAAACTCCTTTGGGATCGATAGAGGATAATTTTCTAACCACCCAAGTGAACAACTCCTTCTCATGGGGATCTTCTCCTTGGGGATCGATAGAGGATAATTCCCCATAGATCTTGATGATGATGACTCCTAAACTCAATAGATTGCTCTCAATGTTTATGTTTTATTGATATCAAAGAGATCAACTGTATATAAATATATATACGGATTCACCCAATGGTTTAAGTAACCCTAATGAGAATTAGGAAAAAGATAACAGGAAATCTTCTATTTTTTCTATAACCCTAATTTTGGTTTTTATTATTACGATTCAGACGGTGTGAATTCCTCCTCTAACACTCTTTTCGTTTCTTCTACTTTATGTTACATACTGTGTCTGTAAGTAATTTAGAGATCTCTGTTTTATGATCTGTAGCTGAATTACCGGGTGATGGTTTGTGTGTGAGGAGAATGACTCGCCAGATTCTCTCGTTTGCATCAGTAATATGGCGTAATAATATTATGGTTGTGGCAAAAGCAAAGAAAAACAGTATTGGGACTTGCACAGGGTTCTTCATTGTTTGAAATCGAGAGATATAATTGTTCTCTTACTAGAGCCGCCGGCTGGTGACACTGCACAACCATTTCTTTCTGTAGACTCAGTGGTTGAATCTACACAAGTTTTAGGTGAAGGAAAGCCTATAAGCGGACTCCGCTTAGCGGAGTGCTGGTACGTTACTATGATGTTATAAATGATAAGCTTATTGAGGAGTATAAGACCTCCTGTTATTACTGTCGCTGTGATGGTTATCAACACTCCTGGTGATTTGAGTTAGATATATTTTGTTATCTGTCAAAATTTATGTATGAAAACATTCATGCATTGTTTCATCTTTTTTCTTCTGTTCAACTCTGTTGTTTTTGAGTTCAAAATTAGATTTGCAGTTTTATTAGCTTTCCCATATAGTGTGAGTTTCTTCTAATCTCTGCTCGACCTAATGCATTCTTCAAATTTCTCAAAGAATTCTTAGTTCCATAAGTTATATAATAGAAGAAAAAATAAGTATTGGGCATGGTTAGGCATACAATCAATCTTAACTTAATTTATCTTTTAAGCTTACTGTAACTCTTATATACATTATCCAGTATCTTTGGATCCTACTTGGTGTCTGTTTTATTTTCGAATCATTAGCAAAGTTTCTCTAGTAGACAGACAAGGCTTGAAAGAATCTTTTTTACACTATCCTATATGCTGCTTTAAACCAGAGCCTGGCTTTAAAACAGAGTTGTGGCAATTTTTTTGGCTTTCCCCATTTCTTTGCACGATTAATCTAGTAAACAATATTTTCAGTAGTTGAAAACTCATTTAACATCATTGTAGTTAAATTAGTTTGACTATCTTTGTGAGCTAAAATTTGACAGTTCAGGCACAAGAAACTAAGACATTTCTTATTACTTTTCCATCAAGAAACATAGAGCAATAGTATATAAAACATAGCAAAGCCTCATCTCACACAAAACAAGTCCTCTTGATGCTCCACCAAGTTTAAAAGGACTCTGTTTCAAAACTAAGATTATTCAAACATACATTACAAAAAACCAACTGATCATCCATGTCTAGTCATCAAACAATTTTCATCGTAAGAATTCAAGCAGAGCATCCATGTCTGCACACTTGATCTTTAAGTCCTTTAACTCTTGCTCAATATCTTGCAGCCGAGTCTCACCAGTTCTCTTTCAGTTTCTTCTCCAACTTATACCCTGCTTTTGTCACAATCTTAGTGCAGAATATGCCTCGGCCAGATCACCATTGGAGAGTTCCGTGGGAGACTTGCACAGAATCTCAGTCAGACTGAGTACGACGTTCACGTATGTTTCCCTCAGATGTGGGTTTTGGGGACATAGTTTTGATGCAAAGCCTGGGTACTTTTCAAAAAGACTGTTCACAGATTCTACCTAAAAGTTAAAAACAATGAACATCTCAAGTAAAATACCATATCAAGCAAATGAACTTTAGTGAGAAACTCTTACAATTTGTTCTATATATTTAGGAGTATTGTTCTTACCTGTGAAGCAGGAACTCCCTTAGTTTCATCTGATACATCCAGTTTACCAATAACTTCAAGAACAATTACTTCTGCAACAATCTTGACTTGTCCGTTTACCAGAAAGCCATAATGACTAGGATCAAACTCGGTAACGTGTATCATGGATTTAAAACCCCAGGTTGTATTATTTTGATCAAACAAGTATTCTGCTTCTGAAATAAATGAAAACAAAGACAACTCAAGATATATCAAAACATTCAACAAGAGTAGGACTATGGGAGTAACAATTACCTTGCAGATGGGAGAGTTCTCCCGGTATTTGATTTACAACTCTAAAAGATATTTTAGCGTGTCTTCTCCATCCGGAAGGCAGAGATTCAAAATCAGGAGCACATATAAACAGAGATAGGTAACCACCATAAGGTCCATAACCATACTTATCAGTTCCCTTGGGATAGGCGATTAGACGCCTGCGAGTAAAAACCATAGAAAGCAATAAATATGTTGTATCATTTCATTTGCAGCGAACAAACCACGAATATATATATCACTTGCAAGTTGAAGATTGCAGACAAGTTATATTCTTACCATTTGCAGCCTCGAATCTATCAGAATAAATTTCACTACCACGACCAAAAGAGGAGAAATCCTTAATCACCCAAGTGAACTTCTTATCAGCTTCATTTCCCATTGATCCTAAACACACAAGTTTGTAACTCGAACAAGTTAAGCAACCATATCAAGAAACAAAACCAAAATATAAGACTAGACTATATGAATCTGCATCTTTATTTCATACAGTCAAGAAAACAAAAGAAAAGAACGATAGAGTACTTTTGAACCCTCTCAGAGACACTGAGAGATGATCTCACACCAAAGTCCAGCAACAGATTTTAAAGGCAAGCAAGTGTGTGTAGACGAGAAGAATGCGAATCGTCTATACTTAAGACGAAAATTTACATTTCCCAAGTATTTTTCAAACAGTGGAATAAAGACATTTCCGAGAACAAGTGATGACAGATGTGATAGATTAATTGTTATGTTCAAGTTCTTTTTAATAAAGTATATGAGACTTGAGTATAGAAATTGAAGTAGCTTGTGAGGACTGAGAAGCTATTTGCTTCCAAAAACAGATGAAACTCTTATTCTTCCTGCTTCCTCTATATCCTCTCGTGACATAAGTGATGCCACAGGCTAAAAATCCGCACTTTCTAGTTGCTTTTGAAGCTGTTTGATTTAAAGAAGCAATAGAAGAAACAGCTCAGTGCAGGGTATATGACTCATTGTATTCCTTCCAGGTGTAATCCACGAAATTGCTAGTGATTCATTCAGTGGCGATGCGTTTAATTGGTTTGAGCACGTAAGATTCTGGAGTCTGGGTAAATGAAAATGGAGGTCAAGACTCAAGAGAACATATTATCAGGTTCATTCCCTATTGATCTTATAATTGAGAATAAGTTTGACTATAAACAATATTTTCTATATTTGAGAATTCCTTTAGCATCTTTGTAGTTGAAAATGAACTAGTTTGATCTTTGTAACTGTCATAGTTTAGACTAAAGAAACCAAGACAATTCTGATTACTTTTCCATAAAGAAATAAAGTTCAATATAAGAAACATAGCAAAACGTCAACAACAAAACAAGACTTCTTGAATCTACCCAAGTGTTAAAAGGACTCTGTTTCAAAACTAAGATAAATCAAACAAACACACCAAAAGACAAGTTAGACCTCACTCTTTTAACTCCTCTAGTCATCAAACAATTTTCATCGTAAGAATTCAAGCAGAGCCTCCATGTCTGCACACTTCACCCTCAAGTCCTTCAACTCTTGCTCAATTTCTTGCAGCCGAGTCTTACCAGTCTCTTTCAGTTTCTTCTCCAACCAATCATAATTAATCCTTGCTTTTCTCACGAATCGCAGTGTAGAATATGCGTTCACCAGACTGTACACAGATTCTACCTGCAAGTAAGAAAAATGGACATTTAACATAGAAACCATATTATGAATAAAATGCATCAATACCATTTCTTACCTGTGAAGAAGGGACTTGAAACCCATTGATATCAATGCTTTTTGGTTTCTCTGGTGGTACATCTAGTGTACCAATAACTTCAAGAACATCTACTTCTGCGACAATTTTGACTTCTCCATTTACCAGAAGACCTTTATCGCTGCCTTTAAACTCCGCAAGGCGAAACATGTACTGAAAACCCATGATTGTGTTCTCTTGATCAAACCAGTATTCTGCTTCTGTAAACAAATTTGACATTATCATCATTTCCATTTCCATAGTAAATATATATACTCCAACATATATAGGTTGGGAGAGTAGAAACAATCACCTCGCAGTTGGGAGAGTCCTTCAGGAATTTGATTTACCATAGTAAATGAAAATTTAGCGTGTCTACTCCATCCGGAAGGCAAAGACTCAGAATTAGGAACAAATAGATATAGAGAGAAGTAACTACACATAAAGTCACTATTATTTCCCTTGGGAAAGGCGAGTAGACGCCTACAAGCAAAAAAACCATAGAAAACAAATAATGTGTGTCATTTGCAGCGGACGAACACGAATATGCTGTATATGTATCACTAGCAAACAAGAAATGTTCTTACCATTTGCAGCCACCCGCCACGAATATATCAGAATAAATTTCACTACGATATGCAAAAGAGGAGAATTTCTTAATCACCCAAGTGAACTTCTTATCAGCTTGATTCCCCATTGATCTTGACGAAGATGACTCCTAAGTCCTAAACACACAGGTTTAACAAATTAATCAACAAAATCAAAATAAAGACTCTTCCATCAACATTATTATAGAATTAAAGATATAATTCTCAACCCGCAGAGACACTGACGATGAACTCATACGTAAGTGCAGCAACAGCTTTTAAAGGCAAGCAAGTGGGTGTAAACGAGAGGAATGCGAATCGTTTCGACTCCCTCATTAAAGCCATATAGGGTTGATAGGACATTCTTCACGAGGAAAAAATAGTTATTGCAAATTTGCAAGACGAAAATTTGACTTTCCCAATATATTTTTTAATAAATAATAACTTATTCGGGAAACTCCAGTTGAAAGTATAAAGAAGAATTTAATGCAACTTCATTTTTTTTTTTTTTTTAACATTTACGTTTAAAATGGAGATGACAAGAGAGACTTTTTAGTATAGAAATTGAAGTAACTTGTGCAAGCTTAGAAACTATCTATCTGCTTCCAAAAACAGATGAAACTCTTCTTCTTCCTGCTTGCTCTATTTCCTCTCTTGACAAAAGTGACGCCTCAGGCTAAAAATCTGTACTTTGTAGTTGCTTTTGAAGCTGTTTGATTCAATGAACCAATGGAAACAACAAAAGATTCAATGTTTATTAGACCAAGATCGTAGACACTTCAGTAGGTCATTCTGAAGCTTTTGAAGCTAGGATGAAGAATGAAACCAAGGTATATTCCAAAATGAATGTGCACGAATTTTAGGAGGAGGAAGGCCACCAAGTTCCGCTTCTGTTTATATTTCATGTTTAGCAAACGATAATTTCTATAATTGAAAATTCATTTAGCGTCATTTTTATTAGTTTGCCTACCTTTGTGTGGCAACTGTCATAGTTCAGAAATATGAAACCAAGACATTTTTGATTACTTATGCATCAAGAAACAAAGTGCAGTAGTATATAAAACATACAGCAAATCCACAACCAGAAAACAAGCCCCCTTGATTGTTCCACAAAGTTTAAAAGGACTCTGTTTCAAAACTAAGACGAAAACACAAACAACCGACCAAAACACCCATTATGTAGATCCAAAGTCTTCACTTCCTTAGTCATCAAGCAACATCATCGTAAGAACTCAAGCAGAGCATCCATGTATGCACACTTCACCTTCAACTCCTTCATCTCTTGCTCAATTTCTTGTAGACGAGTCTCACCAATCTTTTTCAGTTTCGTCTCTAACCAATCCAACTTAAACCCTGCATTTGTCACAAATCGTAGTGCAGAATATGCTTCGGCCAGATCACCAGTGGAGAGTTCCCTGGGGACTTGTACAAAATCTCAGTCAGATTTAGTACAACATTCAAGTATGTTTTCTGCAAATGTGGGTTCTTAGGAGAGAGTTTTGATGCAAAGCCTGGGATCTTTACAAAGAGACTGTTCACAGATTCTACCTGCAATTAAAAACAAAAATGGACAGATCAAGTAAAGACTATATCAAGCAAATAAACTTTAGTGAGCAACTGTTACAATTTGTTTTCTATGTATTTAGAAGTATGTTATCTTACTTGTGAAGCAGGAACTTGAAACCCATATCATCAATGCCTTCTGTTTCCTCTGGAACATCTACTTCACCAATAAATTCAAGAACATCTACTTCTGCAACAATCTTGACTTCTCCGTTTACCATAATCCCATTACCCTGAACCTCCAAAATTCCAATCATGGATTTAAAACCCAAGGTTGTGTTCTTTTGATCAAACCAGT
>NC_025688.1:6019376-6021748 GCF_000633955.1 Camelina sativa
AAAAAAAAAAAAAAAAAAAAAAAAAACTCTTATCTCATCACCATTTACATTTCTATAGAAGGCATGACTTGAGTTATACTACAACATGATACATATATCAATTCATACAATATGACTGGGAGTAAGTAATCACCTCGCATATGGGAGAGTTCTCCAGGAATTTGATTTGCCACTTTAAAGGAAATTTTAGCGTGTCTTCTCCATCCGGAAGGTAAAGATTCAGAATCAGGAACACATAAAAACAGAGATAGATGTTTACCACAACTATACTTATGAGACCCCTTGGTATAGGCGGCATAGGCCATTAGACGCCTGCGAGCAAAAACCATAGAACGTTGTCTCATTTGCTGCGAAAACACACGAATGTCGAATACAAGTTATATATTCTTACCATTTGCAGTGACCAGCCACGAATATATCAGAATAAATTTCACTATCTTCAACCAAAGAGTCGAAATTCTTATTCACCCAAGTGAACTTCTTATCAGTTTCATTCCCCATTGATCTTGATGAAGATGATTACTACTAAAGACACAAGTTTAACGATAAGTTTGAACCCTCGGAGACCAGTACGATGAACTCACACAAGTGCAGCAACAGCTTTTTAAAGACTAAAAAGTGTATAGCTTTTTTAGGAATGCGAATCGTTTCGACTCCTCATAAAGTTAAACCTCATAGAGTTAAACCTCATAGAGTTAAAGAGAGATGATATTTTGCCTACCAATGTAAAGAGAATAATGATTTCGCATGCCTGGCAACTATACGGGAAAATGCAAGTTGACAGTACAAAGAAGAATTTAATGCAACTTCCTTCTTTTTAAAAATTAACGTTAAAAAAGAGTATATGGAGATGGCATGAGACAAGAGAGACTTGAGTATAGAATTTGAAGAAACTTGTGAGAACTGAAAAGCTATCTGCTGCCAAATACAGGTGACACTCTTCTTCTCCCTGCTTCCTCTATATTCTCTCGTGACAAAAGTGACGCCTCAGGCTCAAAATCCGCACTTTCTAGTTGCTTTTGAAGCTGTTTGATTCAAGAACCAACCAATGTTAACAACAAAAGATTTAATGAACCAATGTACTAAAATATTAGACATTTCAGTAGGTCAATCTAGGACTGTTTGCTCTGTTTTCTACAATTTACTACTTTCATATGAATCAGTCCGCACTAGACTCAGACAATTTCCCAACCACCAAAAGCTATAATTGTTCGTTCGTTTCGTGTTAATGGAAATGATCTATATGATTTTGAAAAGGGGGGAAAAAACAGTACTTTTTTTACCTTTTGAAGGATAGCAGATTGGTCATCTAGAGGAAATTTACGTATATACTTAAGCATCTCTAGTTGCTGCAAATAAGAAGATTAAAATATTTAGTCATTGAACTTCAATTAATGGATCCATTTCTTGTAATAACCAAAGCTGACATCACCTGTTCTTGTAACAGTTGTTGTGCTATCATTTTCTGTTCAAATCCATCTGGTCCGAGCTCAGCTTCTTCACATGCCATCTCCTCCCTATTAAAAACTGTGAAATTAGCCACTCATACACATATAGTAAACCCTCATAAATACTAAATCTCGTAAGATGGTAACAATCTGGTAGAGGAGAGAGCGAGCATACCTAGCGAGGAACTTGTAGAAACCAATCATCAACTTTTTATCATTTTCATATGCAGAGTTCAGCTTTCCCAAGCACCCAATACCAAATCCCGGGTCTGTTTTTAACAGTAAAACCACTCATTTAGACACATCTAATGGTGTGCAAAACAAAGTCCCAACAACGTCTAAAGAAAGAAAAACTTTACCAATTCCCATCTCCAAGAATATCTCCTCTTGAATTGCAGTTGTTACCGCTACAGCTTCCTGCATTGTATCAAAATGATATATGTAAACTTCTATCAGTACATTCTATCAGCAGCACACCACTAAGGTACACCAAGAACCATACTATTAGTTTGATTCCAGATGAAAAAAAAAAAAATCACTTCAAAACTTCAAGCCTTCAACGATCAATAGATGAAACTACCCACTTCAATGATCATCATTTTCTAACAAATTCATATGTATTTAAGATTGGAGGACTTGGAATTCTCAGAATTTAACATGAGCTATAGAGATAGTAAACCAAAACTATAATTTAAAGATATGATAAGTTCCCCGAATTATATAATCTCATCCAATTTGAAAATGACAGTACTCTACTCTACCTACACCACTCCTTAAACTACAGAGCAAAGTATCAGTCAAAATATAAATTACACAATCAAACAATTACAAAGCAAGCGTTACTCACCTGTTTATCCTCCACAGCATCGGAGATTCGTTTCTTCACATCTTATAACAATAAAGCAAAAAAAAAAAAAAAAAAAA
>NC_025688.1:6028666-6046555 GCF_000633955.1 Camelina sativa
AAAAAAAAAAAAAAAAAAAAAACCATCTTCGGACACACAACAATGTTTATAGCTGTAAAACAAAAAGTTGGGAATGCCACAGATATAGCAAATGACGAATATACCCTTTAATTATTTAAAATTCGCTTCTCAGACATTACATGAAACATTGATACTTTTTGTCGCATTTTAAAACTTTCCTCTCGACTTAAATAAAAGCGAACATTAATCGATTACAAAATTGTATGTAATTAAGTTCACCCCTGAATCAAAGGGAACTATATTTATTTAAAAAAGAGGATAATAAAAGATAATTATACAAGGATAGAGTAGAAAAAAGTAACTTTTTAATTAAATTAAAAGTGATTATATTACAAGGGTAGAACCGTAATAATAATTATATTAAATAAAATAAAAAAAGCTGCTTAAAAATCCTCGTCGAGAGAGAAGACGTGATTATCAAACGCGCCGTTGCCGTTAACGCTAGACATAACGGAAGCCTTTTGGTAATCGCCAACGCGTTTCTCGAAGAAGTTAGTCTTCCCTTGAAGCGAGATAAGTTCCATCCAATCAAAAGGGTTACTCACACCGTACACCTTCCCGTAGCCAAGCGCACCCAAAAGCCTATCCGCTACAAACTCAATATACTGACTCATCAAATCACGGTTCATCCCAACCAACGCGCACGGAAGCGCGTCGCACACAAACTCCCTCTCGATCTCCACCGCGTCGCACACGATAGACTTCACGCGCTCTTCGCTGAGCTTCGTGTTGAGGAGCGTGTAGAGAAGGCACGCGAAGTCGCAGTGTAGACCTTCGTCACGCGAGATCAGTTCGTTTGAGAAAGTAAGGCCAGGCATGAGTCCTCGTTTCTTAAGCCAGAAGATTGAGCAGAAGCTTCCGGAGAAGAAGATACCTTCGACGCAAGCGAAAGCTATGATTCGTTCAGCGAAGGTCTGAGATCCTTCGATCCATTTCATCGCCCACTGAGCTTTCTTCGCGACGCAAGGGATGGTTTCAATCGCGCGGAAGAGATGGTCTCTCTCTTTGTTGTCTTTGATGTAAGTATCGAGGAGGAGACTGTACATCTCGGAGTGGATGTTCTCAATCGCGATCTGGAATCCGTAGAAGGCACGCGCCTCCGAGACTTGGACATCGGACATGAAACGTGAGGCGAGATTCTCTAGCACGATTCCGTCTGACGCGGCAAAGAAGGCGAGGACGTGTTTGATGAAGTGGCGTTCGCCGTCGTTGAGGCTGTTCTCCCAGTCGCGGTTGTCTTGAGATAGATCTACTTCTTCGGCGGTCCAGAAGGATGCTTCGGCTTTCTTGTACATCTCCCAGATCTGTGGGTAGTGGATTGGGAACATACAGAATCTGTCTGGGGTTGGTGTTAGAAGCGGCTCTTCTTGCATCGAAGGCATCTTTTGATCTTTTGATTGAAGGGATGAGATGTGTGATTGAAAGAGATAGGTTTATGATTGAATGGTGTAAGTTTTATGGGATCTAGTGATGAGTTTATTTATAGTTGGGAATTGAAAGGGTTTTAGATTTTAGAAGAGGAGAGGGAAAATTTTAGAGAGGAGGGAAAAATTGAAAACGTTTGAAAATTTTTGTGTTGTTTCGTCATGAAAAAAGCTTGTTCGGGAATCTAATTTTTGGAAGGAGCTTGTTGAGGAAGGTGAAGGGTATTATTGGGAATTTACACTGAAATTTTGGCCTTGAGTGAGGGGAGGGAGAGGGAAGAGATAAAGTTTGGCGGCAACATTTTCGATATATTTCACCGGGTAAAAGATTCGTTGGAAACTCGTAACTCTTGGTGGCGGACGCGATTGTTTATGTGGTTGTCGTGTGTTTTTACTGTGAGGTACACGTGCCTTTGTGTGGTAATTTGCTTAGAGGGTTTAAGGCCCGTTGAAGAGTCCAATAGACTGCAATCGGGTTTGGGGCATTTGAAATGGAAATTTATTAAACCGAAATCGAACCAAGTTTTATAATTTTATTAGACGGAGAAATTCTAATACCGGATAAACCAAAAAATCAGACTGAACCCAAATTGATTCAACTAAACCGACAGTGAACCAAATATCCTGGAATCCATTACAAAAATAAATAAATAAAATAAAACAAAATACATTAGAAGAAAAATATAGTGATTTGGTCCACATATTTCATGCATAAAATATACACAAAATAAATTATTTTCTTGAAAAAATCCATCTACATTAATTTTGGATTATCTAATAAAATGAAAAAAAAATACTGAATTAGAAATTATTTAATTTAAAACCTAATATCATTTAATCATTTTTGCTCTTGAATCCATGGTATATAGAGCAACAACAAAAAGAGGTATAAAAATCTTTCAAGAAAAACAAACAAATACACAAAGAGAATGGCAGAATTTGTGTTCGGTGCTATTGTGGGTGTAGCTGGATTATGGAAGTTAATGGGAACTTTTAGGGAAGAAACTTCGTTAAAAAGTAGTAATTGTCAAACAGAACAAAGTACTATAAGCAAAGGATGGATAATGCTAATATTCATAGGGCTTGTAGGGTTGGTGTTCTTAAACATGAATGCTGAAAAGATTCAACATAAAGCCCAAGAACAAGCTCCGGTGTTTGTGATTGCAGGAATACTATTATTTCTTATTTTTATCCTTCATCTCAAAGGTGTATTTTAATCTCTCTTAAGCTTTTTTTTTTTTTTTTGGTATCATAAGGAATTTAGAAATATGGCGCTATATCATCGAAAGCAATAGCATAGTATAAGCATGGGATTGTTCTTGTTGTTTTTCACAATTCTTTCAACATCTGTTTCATAATTAAAAACTTTAATTCTAATTTTTAAACAAATTGTAAGTGATTTATAAATTGTAAAATGTCCTACTCTCCAACCAACCAAACCCTAAAGCTAAAAAATCTACATCAATTTAAAATGAATAAATTTGTTTTTCAGTGACAATGGTGTTGTTCGTTTCATTATCGTAAGCGGCAGCGGTAGCGTCTGCGACTGCGGCAAACGTTAGTTGTTGTTCGTTTACCGCTACCGCATAAAATATGTTCGTTTTGCTACTGTTATCGCTGCTGCAGCCGCTACCGTTTGTTTTGTGTTCGTTTCATAGATGATGCGGCAATTTTACATTTAATTCTTGTTTTATTTTTGTAAATTTGTATAATTATATTTTCAATCAACAAGATATAATTTAAATATATTTACAACCATAAGAAATGTTTATTTTGCTAGTAATATTTTTTTAGTTAAATCTATAATTATAACAACATATTTTGTGATAAATTATGAGCTAAATTAAAACAAAAATAATAAACCAAATAAAATGTGACCATATAAGAGTTGCCATAAATTTTCCATTAAAAACCATATTAATCGTTCATAACACAAACACATCAAATGCCAAATAAAGTGTGACCAAAAACCAAAACTCTCATAACACTACACATCATCAAGGTTCCTTCTAGTTCTAAGCTCCAAAAATATAATCTTATCTTCAACACTAGATGCATGCTCACGCTCCAACATCTGTTCTACTATTCTATTCTTCTTCTCAAGAGCTTGGTCCATTTGACAGCAGCTTCAACAGCCATATCTTTCTCCTTACGCTTTTAGATATCTTCTTTCTCAAAACACTTGAGTTGTA
Organism: Camelina sativa; assembly: GCF_000633955.1. NCBI lineage: Eukaryota > Viridiplantae > Streptophyta > Magnoliopsida > Brassicales > Brassicaceae > Camelina > Camelina sativa. The sequence goes on from NC_025688.1 coordinate 6,032,304, forward strand.
ACCTGAAAAATCATCAAAAGCCAAACAAACAAGTGTTAAACAACTGTAAAATCATATGAATTCATTCACAGATCAAAACCAAACACTAAGATAAAACAGATGGAATGAAACCATAAAGCTACTAAATTCTTCTGTTGTGATGCAGACGACAACAAAATTTTGATCAGGAAAAAACGTAATGAATGGACGTTATGGTTATGGTTCACTAAGTTCTAACTTAAGTTCTAACTGATTAACAAGTTCACAAATACTATTCAACCATTAACAAGTTCACTAAGTTCTAACTGATCCGCTTCTCACTGTTTATGGTTTTCTTGCTCTATTGCCATTACCCTTCTTATTTTTTCTTTTTTTTTGCGACAAACTGATATTACTTTTCTTTTGTTCTTGATCACTTACAATATACATCCAGCTAAATACCAACGTTTATTATTCTCATATGAGGGGTCTCTCTGACCTAAAGATTGAATCAAACTTACTTACTAAACTTTCAGATTTCTAAGTTGTAGTGGAGGTGAGAGCACAACAGTAAAATTATTGGCTATGCTTGTTAATACTCTAGTTATGTATCTACAACATTGGAGCAAAGAAGCAGAGAGAGAGAGATAGAGAAAAGGGTACTAACTTGGGCCAAGAAAAGAGATCGAGACTTGAGCAAATCTGACTTGTCTTTGAACCTTAAAAGGCAAAACCTATAAACCCAAGCAACCATCAATTTTAGAACCTTTCATTTGAATAATTCTAGTGTTAAAGTGAACTAACAATTCAAACAAAAAAAAAACATATTTGCTCACACACAAACACTAAGAGACAAGACAAAAACCCAGAATTCCAAAACCGATGTTCAAAAACCCAGAATTCCAAAACCAATTTTGTAACTAGTGAGCCAAGCGATAGAGAGATGGGGAGATGGAGAGAGAGAGTGAAGATAGAAATTGTACCTTTGCAGATTGAACAGGGGGTCGAAGAGAGAAGAGGATGAAATAGAGAAGTTGTTCACCGAGCTTTAGCAAACCCAGAGAGAGATAAAGATGGCAAAGCTTAGAGAAGAAGGAAGTAGAACCATGGTGGCGACCGGCGACGAAGAAGACGACAGTTCATTTAGGGTTGGTGGGTTTGTAAGTTTTTGAAGAAAACAAGGGTATTTTTGTCATTTACCATATACATCGCAATTTTTTAGTGGTTGACATCGGATTTAATCAGCGTCCAAAATTTTTAACCGCAAAACACTGCGTCTGCCGCTGTGTCATGCTGCAGCTACTTGCGGCGACTAAACGAACAGCTATATTTACGTCTGCCACAACCGCACGTACTTGCGATGACCAAACGAACAGCCCTAATATATGTCTGATTTTACACAAAAATAAGAAGTAATAGATAGATGTTTCTATAATCTTGTAATTGTAATGGTACCACTTTTGTTTTAAACTCACAAAAAGTTCTTTTAAAAATACTTAGATATAAGAGAGCCCATTTGTTAAACCAAAAAAAAAAAAAGAGAGCCCATTTGGCTAAGCTGTCTCCCTTTTCTTCTGTATAGATTTTTCTCACAACAAGCTCATATCTATACTAATATTTTTGCAGCAGTTTTTGCTTAAAAATACTTTTTGGAAAGTTTTTACATTTAATGCATTGACTTTAATATTAGTTACCAAAAATTTCAAAGTTAATTTTCGGTAAGATTTAAAAAAATAAGGAAATCTTTGTACTTCATTCAAACATAAATATATGATTTCCTTTCATTTTTATTTGAATTTATATTTAAATTATTTTGAATTATTTTATAATATATTTAGTTAATAAAAATTGTGATTTTTTCCTGCAAATGATGTAATAAATTTTTTTAAAAACGGACATATATTACTCAATAGATGAATAAAAAATACGGGTATAATATCTCACATCACCTAAAAAAATTGGGCAATAGTTCAGAGTCATACTATAAAATAGACCAAAATGATTCATTATACAAATGAGTAGAAAGCTTGATTTATCAGGCATTCAAACTTAAAAGACTTTTATTTGGTTTATTCAGGTTCTTTATTTTAAAGATTTTTTAAAAATTTAATATTATAAATATTTAAAACTTTTAAAAAGTTAAATATTTATCTTTTCTGAAAATTATAAATATTATAAATATTTAAACTTTTTAAAAAAGTTATATAGAAGACCTTTAAAATATTAATAATATATTTAAACTTTTACGAAACTTCAAATATGAGAAATACTCAACCGTTTAAAAAATTCTAAGTATTATAAGTATTTAAACTTTATAAGAAGCTCCAATTTTATAAAATGTAAATGGTTACAACCTTAATAAATAACATATCAACTCAATCTAATATTTACAATACAAAACAATAAATATTAAAAATTAAGATTATATAGTACGAGTTAAAATATCTCGGGACAGAGTTATATAGCAAGACGGGTTTTGTTGATATTTATATAAATTTAAAATATTATTAATTTGGTGTTAAACGAGTAAAACATCATTTCATTATTTTGTTAACACTATCGGTATCCAAGAATAAACATATCTAATTAAATTGATTAATAAATATTATGTAAAAATAAATTATATTTCAGTATTATATGGTTTAAACTTATAAATACAACTTATAATTTAAATGTTTTAGTTATAAATAATTTGTCTCGCGGTGTACCGCACGTTCTAATCTAATTTAAATAAATAAAACACTAGTTATTTAGGAACAAACTAATACCAGCAATACAAGACCAATCTCGCCAGAGTCACCATATATAACAATATACTTATCATCACTACTTTATTTTCTTATTATAATAATATAAATAGTATATACCAAAAGGAACATTGTTGTGACTTGTGAAAGCGGTTGTTGCGTTCCTTCCAAAAAAAATCATGGTTTGAGAGTGTTAATGAAACATTTGGTGACACATTTGAAATCCAGGAGATGAAAACTGACCATTCAGCAAAGATAAGAGATGGTTGACCAAAACGGCAAAAAACAATGTTCCAAATTTGTTCACTATATTCACAGCCAAGTAATCATCTATAGAACGCAATGCAGTGTTTTTGAAGGTCAGATAAACGTTCTGCTCTCACATCCAATTCATCTAAAAAATAGTGAATCTGGTTTTGAGCAACTTCTTCTATTTTCCACTTGAAATTATTGTACCAAGGATCCTTAAGAACTGAACTTTAGGATCATATGAAGGGATGTCACTGCTCCATCCAATTTCGATGCTTTGTGAGCCATTGATAAGTATCATTAGAAGGATAGGTAGAATACTTAAAAACATATAACATATAAAATATATATTTAATTAAGACATGAAATAACTTGCATTTCTCGATGTATTTGTTTCCCAAAACATTCTCGTATTTAAGAATGTTTATCATCATCTTTAGGAAATCCCTTATATATTAATAGAGAAGCATTCTCACAAAAAGTTGATGTGTCACGGTCACATAGCTCTTGTGTCTTTTTTTTCATAAATACCTTTACATCTCATTATCATTTACATAAATATGTCATTGACAAATATAAGGTAATGTTAAAAAATCAAAGATTTAAGCAGCAATTAAAATCCAGTTCAAATATTTCATGGGTGAAACGTATTTTACAAAAAATAAACGCAAATTTGAATAAACGAAAAATAAATTTCACTTACATATTTTGTTTTACATAAAGAATCTTAAATCTCAAATAATAATTTTACTATAATATTTTATAATATTTCACTTACATATTTTGTTATAATGCGGGTTGATACCTAGTAGTAATCTTATTACTGACAGCATCGTGTGAATATATCTTCCATCAACATCATTTTTACCCTACTGTACAATGAATAGTGTTGCATTGATAAATGATTAGTATCACACAGTAAATAAAGCGTAGATAATTAATAACATGGAATAGAGCATAGATAAATTGTAACATCCCGGATTTTAGATTGTATTATTATGGATCCCTAGTTCAGTCCATTAAGGCCCAAGAAGAGCTAAGTCACAAAAACGACAAGGGTTGTAGTGTTTAACTGTGTTAACGTGTGTACACTAATATCGCCGTCCTTGTTTAGCAAGAGAGGAGAGTTGATGAACCCTAAAAACACACCAGAAACTTGATCGTTGAGTCTTGGAAAGCTTAAGTGTGTTCTTGTTGTTGGTGTTGTTGTCGGTAAGAAGGAAACGATGGAGAGACGTTGTTGTGGTGATGAGTCTCGTGGAGGAGAAGCTTACCGTACGGACCTGTTGTTCTCGCTAGTCACCGTCGAACACCATCATTGGTCAGTTAGCCACCGTGTGTCACCGGAGATGTCAGCCGCTGTTACCGGAGCAGCCGTAGCCATCGTTGAGGCCGTTATGGGTAAGAAAACCCTAGAATTGTTTTGTAACTTGGACCGGAAGTTTCTGACGTCGTTGTAGATCTAATCCTTGATTTGTTATGTTGTTTCATGGTTGAGCCATGAGGACCTAACCGCTGTAAGCTTTAATGGCCGTATCGAAGTCAAGCCGCCGATCAGATTTGTCAAGAGTAATTGTCGAGAAAGGTAATCGGCTGCACCTTGTCTTTGTTGTTGTGTTTTGTTAATTATTGAACCGGAAGGATAAACCAACTAAACCGAAACTTGATTATCGAACGTACGTGCATGAGTCGTGAGTTGGATTGTGACCTTAACGTGGTGTTTATTATATTTGGCTGGTTTAATCTCTTAACCGGAAGGAATTTAATCTGTTATAATTAATAGTATGACCGAGAGCTGAGATTGTTCATAAAACCAAATGTTGCGATCGTGAGGATTAAACTGTGGTATATTAAATTATTAGATTCTGATCTAATTAATTTAAACGAAGGAAATACCATAAGCATAAGTGATGAGACTTTGCTTTGGGACGAACTAATGGATTATTAATATGGATATGGTCTTTGATCGGTTATGATAATCCGTCGCAGACCGAGATTGTTGTTAAAGCGGAATTTATTGTTGGAAGTGCTAAGCCGAAGATGTGATTCATGTGGCTAAGGTGAGGACTAGTTGGTGTCTTCTACATATTTAGATGTGTTTGGATAGTTGCTTAGTCTAGGGTTAAACTGAGTATATCTACGAGTTGCATATATTATAAGTAACCGTATTTGTTTGTTGAGTGTATTAATATTTATAAGTATATAAATATATTTTCATAAAGTATAAGAAAGAAAACTAGTATCTTAGAGTTGGATATTGAACTAAAATGGTTATTTTATGTGTGTTGTTTGATGATTGTGTTAATGCATGTTTTGTTGAGGTAAAATAAGTGCTTATGTGTGAGGAGATAGGTGTCAAGGGCACGTAGATGCGGGTGAGCCGCAGAGAGTCCTGCAAGGAGAATTCCTTGTAGTTGTGTGGTGGTCTACGGGCGCGGAATGCGGGTAGATCAGGATGGCTGACGAGCCGACGTGTGTGCAGTGCTAGGAATAAGTGCTAGAGGCATGGAGGTTCCGTAAGCATGGTGCATGAAGAAGTACAAAAGCATGAGGGATCTGATAATGCACGAGGATAGCGTGTGTTGACACGTTGTATCCGACCCGTCTTTAGGGCGGTGAATATCAACTCAAACGATTTTGGGAAGATCGCTTGGGCGGTGAATAAATGATCTTCCCGAAATCGCTTGGGCGGTGAATATTAACTCATTGTTTATGAAGTTACCATAAAACATCAGCGGATTGGACCAGCCAATATAATCATTTGGCTGAACAAATAAACGATTTTAGAAAACCAAATAAAATAAACAATTACACAAGTATTTTCGACTATTCTCCGTACCTTTTTCTCAAGCTAGTCTGTTTTAATGGCAATGTCCATCAAGATTCTTATAATGGTTATGTAATCCAAAATGCACCAACTTCAACACCGAAATTAAGCAAACATGTACCACCAAAAAAGAAAATAAAAATACACAATCATTTATATTGAACCGGAGACGTTATGAAACTGAGAAAACTGTAGTAAAACTTCTCCCCATCTCATCAAATTCTCTACCCCAAAAGAAAAAAAAAGTTACCGGGAGTAATAATTATTTAAATTACCTTCCTTGAATTACAAAAACAGAGATCAAACCAAGGGAAGGAGTCATTTCCTCCAAAAATGGAGCAAGAACAAAACTAAAACGGAAAAAAACCCGAAAAATATGTTCATCTATTTTTTTTTTGGAAGTTTAATACCTGTAGTTATTAAATTGGAAGATTAATATCTGGTTTAATTTCAATTGTCCTTAAAAACCATCGTTTAATTTTTTAAGGAAGATCGATGCTTGCGACTTAACGAGTGTTAAATCTAATAACGGAATCGTAACCATGGTTAGAAGATTAACCCACGTGGTTAATTAGAGGTAACTAAAGGACACTGTTGCCCTTATTGTTTTCCCCCAAATCGATTTCACAAGTCTAGAACCCTAAAACGGATTTTTTCTTCTCACCGTGAGCAAAACCCCTAAATCCGTTGAATGCGATGATTGTTACAGAGAGCGTTTGATTTTGTGGAGGGTACGACGCGATAACTACAGAGAGGTGAGGTATGTATTTTTTTGTTGCAATTTCAATGTTTAGGGTTCGAGTGGGTCGTGACTGAGGGTTCGTGGGGGTCGCGACTAAGGGTTCGTGGGGGTCGCAAGTTAGGGTTCGAGTTGGTTTCGAGTTCGACTGGGTCTTTATTAAAGGTTTAGGGTGGGTTCGAGTTCGATTGGGGATATAATCGATTTTGGATGTTGAATTAGGGTCCGTGGGGGTTGCGATTTAGGGTTCGAGTCAATTTGGGGATTTAGGGTTCGAGTCAATTTGGGTGTTTAAAGCGGGTTTAATTGGGTGTTGAATTAGGGTTCAATTATATATTGGGATCCCATTAGATATTTGATGGCTAATGAAATTTTTGTTTTTTTTTATTTTTTCAGTGGATTCGAACAAATCAAACTCAATATTCACTTTAGAGGAGATGTCACGTTCAATGATGGGTATTTTCTCTATGTTGGAGGAGAAGTGTATAAAGTGATGCTAATTGATCCAAACTTGATGACTTGGTCAATCTTCGACGAGGTTCTGCGCTGAGAATGAAGTATCGGGGATAGTAGAACAAGTATGGTACAAGCTTCCAAAAGAAGACATGTTTGCAGCAAGAGTTATCGAAACAGACAGAGATAGTGGGATTAGGAAGTTGTGTGCTGAAGCTGAGAGTGGTGGCGAAGTCGACATATTCATACCACAAGCTGTGTCTCAACCCTCTCTTATGTTCCCTCTGTCTCAACCTGGTGAGCAGTGTGATGTTGAAGTGCCTGAGATGTCTGATGAAGAGATTGAAGGAGATAAAAACGCTGATGTTGATGAGGAGCAAGGACAAGATCAAGGAAAAGATCCTATAGAAGAAGTTGTTGGGGGTGAGCATGATCCTCTACTTAGTGCTTTTTACGAAGAGATTAATAGGGAATCTGAGAGACAGGATCAGGGAGAGGTTGATGTAGAAGCTGCTCGTTACGAAGCTGAGGAAGAAGCTGCTCGTCAGGCAGCAGAAGATGTTGTGCATGAAGAAGAGGAGGAAAAATTTGAGAGGCAATGCATGGATGCTGAGCGTCCGGAACCTGCTATGGACACATATGAAGAATGGGATGCTTTTGACCGGTATGAAAGAGAAGTATCAAGAGCTAGTTACTCAAAGGATAAGCCACCTTACTTGTGGATTAAGCAGATGTTTCGTAATGGAGAGGAGTTCAAGGATCAGCTTTTAAGATATGTATTGAAGATGAATTATGATGTAAAGCTTTGTAAATGGGGTCAGACACAGTTGGCGACGGTTTGCAGACATGATAAATGTCCTTGGAAGATCTTTTGTTCTGTGGATAAGCGGGTAGGGAGATGGTCAGTGAAGACATTGGTTGATATCCATAACCATTCCGTGAGTGGGAAAGCAAGGATGTTGAAATAGGGTGTAATTGGAAGGTTATTCAGAGAAGAAGCAAGAAGAAGGCCGTCTTTGAGTTGGATTGACATCAAGGATGAGATTATGATGAGGTACACAATCTCAGTCTCTAAGTGGATTTGCCAAAAAGCAAGGAGGATCGCTTTTGACTTGGTGATACAAACACAGAAACAACAGTTTGCAAAGTTGTGGGACTACGAGAGAGAGCTGAAGAGGTCTAACGAGGGTTCTCACATAGAGATTGTAACCATTCCGCAGGCTAGTGATAAGCAACAATTTGACAAGTTCTAGGTCTGTTTTGCGACGCTAAGAAGAACATGGAAGAATTGTTGTCGTCCTATTATAGGACTTGATGGAGCATTTCTGAAATGGGAATTGAAAGGTGAGATCCTAGCAGCTGTTGGAAGGGATGCAGACAATAGGATTTATCCTATGGCTTGGGCAATAGTCAGAGTTGAGGACAATGATTCATGGCCTTGGTTTGTTGATAAGCTGAAGAATGATTTGGATTTGGGAGTTGGCGATGGATTGACTGTTATGTCAGACAAGCAGAAGGGCTTAATCAATGCAGTTGCGAATTTGCTTCCAAATGCAAAGCATAGGCATTGTGCTCGACACATATATGCCAATTGGAGGAAGGTTTATGGTGACTACACACATGAGAGTTTTTTCTGGGCTATCGCATACAGTGCAACAGTAGGGGATTTCACTTATAACATGGAAGCTTTGAAAGTATATGATCCACCTGCAACTGAGGATTTGATGAAAATAGAACCGAGTGCATGGTGCAGGGCTTTTTTCAGTTACCATTCTAGCTGTTATGTCAGACAAGCAGAAGGGCTTAATCAATGCAGTTGCGAATTTGCTTCCAAATGCAGAGCATAGGCATTGTGCTCGACACATATATGCCAATTGGAGGAAGGTTTATGGTGACTACACACATGAGAGTTTTTTCTGGGCTATCGCATACAGTGCAACAGTAGGGGATTTCACTTATAACATGGAAGTTTTGAAAGTATATGATCCACCTGCAGCTGAGGATTTGATGAAAATAGAACCGAGGGCATGGTGCATGGCTTTTTTCAGTTACCATTCTAGCTGTGAGGATGTTTGCAACAATCTCTCTGAGAGTTTCAACCAAACAATCAAGGATGCCAGGAAGTTACCGGTTATTAATATGCTTGAGGAATGCAGGAGAATATCCATGAAGCGCATAGCTAAGCTGTCCGGTAAGACAAAGAAATGTATTACGTGGTTTTCTCCAAAAATTATGGAGATACTTGAAGCCAACTGCAAGTCAGCTAAGTTTTGTTCAGTCCTCAAAAGTGGTGAGACCAAGTATGAGGTGCTAGAGGGTTCTGGTAGCTACTGTGTTAACCTCCTTCAGAGAGAATGTGCTTGTAACCAGTGGAAGCTCACATGCATTCCTTGTCCACATGCCATCTATGTCATCACATAACACAATCGTGACTCAGAAGAGTAAGTAACGTCGAACTTCTTCTTCATATTTAATAAAGATCGTGACCCATAAGACTAATGTAATGTTTTATGTGTAGCTATGTTGATCGACATTTACAAACAAATGTCTGGCAAGATACATATAAGGAGAACATAGAACCTGTAAATGGTGAAAGGTTGTGGCAGAAAACGGGCAAAGGACCAATTGAAGTGCCTGATAAGAGAAGAAAACGAGGACGCCCAAAGAAGTTTAATAGGATAAAGGAGCCAGGTGAATCATCAACTAATCCAACTAAGCTTACAAGAGAAGGTAAAACTATGACTTGTAGCAATTGTAAGCAAATTGGTCACAATAAGGAAACCTGCAAACAACAAACAGTCCATTTACCTCCTCCACGCAAAAGGGGCAGACCACGAAAAAGTCTGGTAAGTAATCTGACTGAGTGAATGATGATAGTTTGATTTAGTATAACAATGTGAATGATGATATTTGATTTATTATAACATTGTGATATCATGGTTGTTATAGGATAATGATGACCCTTGGAGCATCCACAATGCACCAAAGAGGTGGAAGGCTGCTCAAAGCCAATCGACACCACCTGTTGCACAAAGTCAATCTGCACAAAACCAAGAAGTTCCGCAGCATTCAAGTGCTCCACCAGCAACTAAAAAAAGTGGTACAGGACGTGCATGTGGTCGTCCTCCAGGACGTGGAAATGGTTGTGGCAAGACGTAAGGCAAAGGTCATGGCAAGGGTCGTGGCAAGGGTCGTGGCAAGGACGACGATGCTCCAAAACTGCCGGTCTTTTTTATGTCTCCTTGGTCTGATAAGGTGTTTGATGTTTGGCGACCTGAGAAAAAGTCAGATTAATCTATGTTTTAAACTCACTTGTAGGATGATTTCTGGTTGGGTGTTGTCTTTGTTTTCGTAGGATTCTGTTTGTTTTTGATGGTAGGATCCTACTTTTGTTCAAACTAACGGCTACAGATGAATGACATTACAAGTTTTTTGGATTTCATTGATAAGATGAGAGTTACAAACACACATAGGTAAACAGAAAACAAAAACAATGAAACCTCCCCAACATAACCTACTTCCCCATTGCAAGAATCATCCCAATTGCAACAATGAAACCGACCCAAGACAGCAAGATGAACCGTCGAAGCATGTTTTCCCTCTCAATAGCTGCCATTACTGAATTTTCGAGCTTCTTCTTCTTTTCATCCTCTGTCGAACCACTCACCCTTTTTTCATTCATTGCCCTAAGAGATTCTTTCAGCTGCTTGATCTCATCTCTAGCCTCTAGTAAGCTCACCTTTTGCCATCCATATGGTGAGTGTTCATCTGCCCACCTAAAGAATCCATGAACAACACATTTATAGAACCTTCTACCCGGATTGTCATTGGTCCATCACTTTGCAACAGTCGTAACTCTACCACAAGTGGTGCAAAGAGGACCCCAGCTCTTGCTTGAATTTGCATCAGACCCTGGACCTTGGCTCATTCTCTCAAACCTGATTTGATTTTGTGATTTTTAAAGCTTTTAGGGTTCTTAGACTTGTGAAATCGATTTAGGGGAAGTAGGGGAAGAAGAAGAGGGTAAGATTGTCTTTCGTTGCCTATAAATAATCACGTGGGTTAATCTTTTAACTATGGTTTACGATTCCGTTATTAGATTTAACACTCGTTAAGTCGTAAGCATCGATCTTCCTTAAAAAATTAAACGATGGTTTTTAAGAACAATTGAAATTAAACCAGGTATTAATCTTTCAATTTAATAATTACAGGTATTAAACTTCCAAAAAAAAAATAGATGACGTATTTTTCGGGTTTTTACCCAAACTAAAACTAGCAAAACCTTTTTGTACAAAACATTATCTGAAAATCATGAAACGAAGATAAAACTAACATCGGCATCTTTAGGGTTTAACTTATAAATATCTGTTGATTTCAATTTTGCACACACGCATTTATCTACATTTTGCCCTTGTACAAGTTTCATCTACATTTCTTATGCATGATCTTAAGATAATGAGAAATGAATAAAACACTAAACTTGGTTAATTAAGTGACAATAATTTTGTTTCAATTGTGGTTAGTGTTATTGTGGGTGCAGCTGGATTATGTAAGTTAGCACCATTTGAAATGTGCTAGCACATTTTGATCATAAATTTTTATCGAAATGCTAAAATCTCCTAAAATTTAAAATCTACATCGATTCAAAAGACATTTTCTTTTATTTTAATAATAAAAAGTTTTTAGAAGTTGGAATAATAAGCATTATAACTGTGACTCTGCTTCAGGTGGGGTGTGTCTAAAAAATTTCACACAAGACTAACTGTCAAAACCTTGAAAACTGAAAACTCCAGCAAAAATCTCCTATTGCGTCTACTTAACGAGGCGGAGACACAGGCGCATTAGCTTTCGCGAAACCGACCCACGCAACAACACCAATGGCTAGAATCACCCATCCCATCATATCATACTTTGCATCACTGTTTTTCTTATTCTTCACTACCTGTTTTGGGGAAAATACATCAACAACATGATATATCATGAGATTCAAACGTCTCTTCTCATATTATCTTATACATTGGATGCACTCATCAAGTATTGAAAAAAGGAAATGAGATGATGAGAATAAAATATAAAAGGATAATACCTTTGATGAGCTAGACGCTGCAGCAGGTTCAACAGCACCCATTGGTTGTGAGCCTAGGCCATGTTTGTGAACCTCCGCGTGCAGTTGTGGAGCCTATGCGTAGCATAAAATAGAAAAAGATTTGGTTACAGAACAGAACTTTGAGATGAGGTTTAGAGGCAAAAAGCACAATTCAGCTGCAATGTTCCTATGAGGAAAACAATTTGCCTAAACTTAGCATAACAGAGAAGAACAGCTGCAATATTCCCTTTTACAGGTTTAGAGAGAAGAACTTCGATTAAAGAACAAAACTTTGAGATATGGTTTAGAGGCAAAATGAACATGAATTTAACTGGCTGATGGTTTCTACTACTGTATAAGGTAAAAAATGGTACCTTGGTCGTCATGTCAAGTGATTTTAGGTAGTGTGGATTATCTGGTTGCTGTAAAGATCAAAGATACGTTTTTAACATAATACCTCAGAAACCAAAAAAACAGGATCAGTTTAAATCAACAATGATTCTGAATGGAAAGCAAAATCTAACCTCATCCACAGCTTGTTGAAAGAAATGAGCAGCTAAGTCAAAATTTTGTTTAGCTTCAGTCTCATCAGGAGTCAAAAACGCGAACGAAGTGTATGCATTCCCGATACACCAAACCGCTTCATCTTTCTTTGGCTCAATCGACAAAGCCTCTTCAAACTTTGTGATGGCATCTACACACACACACACACACACATAAACAATAATCAAAAATCAAATGGTAAGCAATCCGTAGATCATCAGACAGGAATTCCAAGTTTCAGAACAACACTTATAATCATAATTATATCCCTAAGCCGAAACCTATCTTTAGAAAGTGTAAAGAATCCTAAAACATCCGAGCCATTCGACACATTGAACTAAGAACTAAAGATTATGATTACAAGTTCTTGACACATTAACAACCATGTTCAAGAATCAAGATTCCTAAGCAGATTTGTTTAAGTGACTATATCAAATCATATTAGCATACATATGAGACGAAAGCAACCTAAGGAAACTAAAAAAAAGCACCTTGAAGCATTTGCTTTGCATCTGAGATACTGTGAAACTGAGCTAACTCCAGTAAAGCTCCTCCCCATCTCGTTAAGTTCTGCAAAAAAAAAAAAAAACCAAAACCATTGAATCACAAAGCAGAGATCAAAACCCTTGATTTTGATTTTGATTCCATGAATCGGACAAGAACAAAAACTAAATCTGAAATCATGAAGCGTAAGAGAGAAAACTAACATCGGCATCTGAAGGGTTAAGCTTGTAGGTCTCTTCTGCGTCTTTACGAATTTGTTCGAACAATAGCAACCTACCGAACTCAGCATCAGTATTCATGGCTTCTCAAAGCTTTTGTATTCCGTACAAAACTTGCCTTTTCTTCTCTCTCTCTCAGACCTACCTACCTATTCGGCACAGCGAAAGATCAGAAAGCGGCACTACGAAACGCAGCGTTTCATAGTGGGCTTATAATGGGCCTTTACATAGATGTAATACTTGTATTTGCTTGTAAAAGCCCAGATTCTTAACTTCGTGCCGTCTCAACTATTTGTTACGAAACTGTTCGCAGTTTTAAGCAAACCTTAATTTATTTAGGTGTTATTGGAGAGGTGATTTTTAAATGCATATGGAATTGGAAATTCTAAAAATCAAAACACATGGATTTTGAAATAACATGTTTTATCATTGGATTTGAATACTTCTATTTTACACTTTCAAATCCATTTAAAACATACTTTTGAAATCCAAAAACAAATCATTAAATGAATAACATGAGATTTTAACAAGTATTTGTAACTCATAGAACCAATAACACATAATTTTGATAAGTATTTTAAAATCAATAATTGAAAAACACATGATTTTTGTTTGGATTTCCAAATCTATTAAAATAATAAAACCAATAACCTCCTCACTACAAAAAAAAAGGCATGTTGCATCAGTTTAGAATGTATCAAATAAATAAATGATTTAAATTTGAATTACTTTTTTATGAATGATACAAAAATAACATTTAACATCAATTCAAATAACTGACGCCATAAGTAATCTGATTTACATCAATTCAGAAAAATTGATATAAATTGATATTAATTTACATCACTTTAAAATATTGATACAAAATATAATTTTACATCACTTAAACAATCGATATAATTTATAATTTATACTAACATTACTTAAA
>NC_025688.1:6047175-6102671 GCF_000633955.1 Camelina sativa
GTTAGATTGTATCAAATAAATAAATGATTTAAATTTGAATTACTTTTTTATGAATGATACAAAAATAACATTTAACATCAATTCAAATAACTGATGCCATAAGTAATCTGATTTACATCAATTCAGAAAAATTGATATAAATTGATATTAATTTACATCACTTTAAAATATTGATACAAAATATAATTTTACATCACTTAAACAATCGATATAATTTATAATTTATACTAACATTACTTAAAATAATTGATACAAATTTACATCAATAAAAATTTATGCTAATTATATGATTTCGCATCGATTGTAAAAACCATATAGATATTTAATTGTTTTATATCGATTAAATGAACTGATGTTATTTACTCTTAATTTGTATCAGTTAAGAAATTTGAAGCTAATAAAACAAACATGCATAATCATTAACAAATAAAATGAATATAAATATATAAATATATTAATTTATTAGTTTTTAATCATTTTCAGTTTTTTTAATCTCTATTTAAATATCTAATTACATTCTAGGTTTTTTTCTTAATTTACAAAATAATATATATATATATATATATAATATTCTTTCTACCGTATATACACTGTTTGATTTGGCAATAAATACAAAATAATAACAATTAATTTATTAAAACCTTAAATCTTTATAAATTTTTGTTAAAAATTGTTTATGGTTCCGAAATAAACACAATTTCGAATTTTGTTTATATATCTCATGTATATCCTCAATTTCCATTTTAGAAAATGTGAAAAATATTCTTTTAAACAAGTAATAAATGTTTTAAATATTTTACCACAAAATAAAAATGGCATTTTCCTTAAAAATAACTAATTAACTCATTCCTTTTTTTTTGAGGGATCCTCAATATTTTCTTCTTCAATCTCACGTTCACTTAATTTATAACTGTTAGTTCTTCTCCATCTCATGCTCTTTTTATTTTTTGGGAGGTTTTTACTTTCTCAATTTCATCAATAAATCTACATATGTCGAAGCTTCGATTCCATTTATCTCAAAGGTTGTGATTACCTTCATTCTCATATTTTGCTTTGTTATAAGTTTTTGTTTATGTTCTAATCATGATTTTGTAAACAGTGAGGAGATTGACATGTATGTACTCCTACATGGTTTGGGAAAAGATAATGTAAAGGTATTCTTATACTTTCAAATAATATTTTCTATATCAAACAATATTCAAGAGATAGTTATTTTTTTTGTTTTTTGTAGTATGAAGATATTCACAAGCACCATGATAATTCAAATGATCCTTTGCCATAGTCAACTTACAATCATTATTCTACATGTAGAAGAGGCGTAGCTATTATAGAAGAAACCGTTTTCAAGATGAAGGAATAATGTCCGCAAGAGTAACATGGAACAAAAGCAAGATGTGTTTCATAAACGCGGAAGGAATCATTGCTCAATTGTAATTTTGGATCATATCACTATTTTTTTTCTATAAAAAGTAGATGATGATGTATCTTACTAGGGTTTGAATAAGATTTGATGGTGATGTAATTAGTAAAGATTTAAATATACTTTTATTGAGATTTTAATAGATATTTTCAACTGTTTTTGCTATTCAAATTATAATGATTAATAAAAAATATTTTGCTATTCAAAATATAATAATTATTAAAAAATATGTTTTATTAATCAAATAAATTAGTAATACGAAAATTATATTTAAAAATTGAAAATAACATAATTATTGGAAATTAATTATAAAAATTGGCATTAATTTTTACATCACTACTTCTAGTTGATACAAAAATTTAACATCAATTATAATAATTGTTACAAATAGTAATATCACTTATATTAATTGATACAAATTTAACAACATTTATAATAAATGATACAAAACTTAACATCATTTTTTACAAGTGATACATCTTAACATCGATAACAATAATTGATGCAAATATTTTTTAAACTGATGCAAAATATTTGCATCACCAAATCATAAATCACTTATATAAATGATGTAAAACTTATTTGCATCAATTATACATGATGCAAATATGTAAAATAAGTGATTTAATACAACCTTTTTTTTGTAGTGCTCTAAATGTTTTATTTTCTTCCCTTATGTAGACTAACTAGGATTTCACCCGCGGTACACCGCAGAACTAAATTATAAATTACTGTATTTTAAATAATAATTTTTAATTTATTTAGTTTTCAGATTCTCAATTAATTAAATTTAGTCTAATTAATTTAGAATTTTGTTTAGAATTTTTTTTCTTCTTCCTACGTTTTATAAAGTGTATTACTTAATTACATTAATTTTTTTGTTAGATAGAATATAAAATTCTAGATTTGTTTTGTTTTCTAGAATTAAACATATATATATGCCTATATAGTATATATGTTAGTGTATATTTTTATGTGTATTTAATTTTTTTTTGGAATATTAAGAATGTGTCATAGTATGTATAATATTTTGTAGTTCATAGATTAAATAATTTATAAGTTAATTTTCAAAACTATGATTACAAATCTATAATATATATAAGATAAACTAATAGTTTTAGTGTTGGTTCTATTGTCCAAACCCGCCATGCTAGGCGGGTCAGACAACATGTTCAAAGATTTTTAGTCCACAAAAACTCATAATACGAAACTCGTGAAAGTAAAAATTAGTTTTAAATACGTTGAGACCAAAAATCTCGGCCACACATCTTTTTCCAAGATCGAAAATCAATTCGTTTAATGATTAGACCGATTGTTTAGGAAAATTGTGTATAGAGAAAATATTTTTTTGTAAAACTGGAAACTTAATATTAATTAAATTAATTATAAACTTAATATTTAATGTTAAAAAGAGTGGTTCCGTTTTGGAAATTTATTTAGGATGAGAAATCTTGTTTTAAAAATAGAAACTTAATATTAATTAATTAAATAAAAACAAATTAATAATTAATGCCAATAGCATGCTTGTAGATATGTATAAACTTCAGAATTTATTTCATAAATGTCTCCAAAAATATATATATATATATATAGATTATCGAATGACAATTAATCTGTCAAATATTTTATCAGATTTTGTTCAAATAACTTATTGTATAGTTTTTGTTATATATGGAATAAAGTGTAAGATATAATTATGAATATTTCCTTAGTCACAAGTGCTTTCTGAGCTTGCAATGTGACTAATCTCACCTGCCACATGTAAAATCACAGATAGGAAACAGTAATTTATTAAAAGAAGATAAGAGGTTTGCAAAAAGGTAGAGAGCATCACATGAAAGAAGATTAATATGTTCCCCGAAACAATTAAAGAAAGCCATATTGTATAGTTAATAATAAAGTTATCGAATCAAACTAATATTTTAAAACATAAACGCATGTAACTGGATTTTAAAAGGTTCGAGAATTAGATACTAAAACAAGACTTGTTTTCAAATACCTAAATGGATAATGATAATACCTGGTTTGTTTTAATTACTTTAAATATATGTTCCTAATTAAAGTTTGATGGTTAATCAACTACACCCGTTGAAGGTGGGTGATTAGAATCAATTACGGGAAAAAGTGATACTACAATTTAACTTAGTAATAATGGTCATCACATGTGACCCATGACCCATGCATAGTTTCTAAAAAGTAGTATATATCGTCACATATATTGCAAAAATCGTTAATTTGGTTATATCATGTGGGATCATTTCTATGATAACAAATAATTATTTTCCTCGAAAATGTTTTATCACGATTCTACATATTACTTGTTATTTTAGCTAATCATTTAATTATTCGTATATGCTTTCTTTGTTAACTTACAATGTAGGCACGTGTATTATGAAGATTTTGAAACATATTTTGAGTACAGCGCGTTACAACTAGTTCAAATACCTATTATTATCATTTAATATAGTTAAAATAAAATATGGATGGGTGACTGATTCTAATAATAACTTGGGTACAATAATTTTAAAAACTAAAATCTCTTTTCAAAATCTATTTAAATAAATCTAGTAAGATTTTAGATCATTTTTGGGTAATTTTAATAGTATTTCAACATAAACTTTGTAATTTCCCTACCAAAAAAAAACTTTGTAATTTTAATTTTTTTTAATTATTCCAATATCTCACTGAAAATGAATATTTACTCTTAAATGTTCATCTAGTCCAGAACATCAAATTTTAGTTAGTACATCATCAAATCGTGATCAACAGAGTGTGAAAAAAAGTTCATCTATTAGATGATGTATTGGATGAAGCTTACAAATAAATGTCAAAACTCTACAAATGTGATAACAACTTTAACGTTATTTGTATTACTGTATTGATTACAACAAGAGTGCAATATAGACGTTTTGATCAGATTTTGTGCAATCAAAGGAAGACATGATCTTTGTGTAACAACCAATTGAATTTTTTGAAATATAATTATAAAAAAAGTTTGAGAGAAGTAACAGGTTATCCCACATGTATATGTAATTCTATATCTAGCCAAAAACATTTGCATATGGTATCTATTTAACCAGGTTAGAGATACTCTTCAAAATTTAAATCCATTGTAAATATAATTATAATATCTAAGGAAATATAATTTTATCACAAAGATATGAAATATGAGCGTCAATTTACATTGAAAATAAGTATTTACAAAATGCATTTGCAAAGATAATTAAACAAAATTCATAT
The DNA here is from genome assembly GCF_000633955.1 of Camelina sativa. Taxonomy (NCBI): domain Eukaryota; kingdom Viridiplantae; phylum Streptophyta; class Magnoliopsida; order Brassicales; family Brassicaceae; genus Camelina; species Camelina sativa. The sequence goes on from NC_025688.1 coordinate 6,051,836, forward strand.
CAAATTATAGATAAAAAAAATATAGACATTTATGTATCTGAATTTTAGAAAATAAATTTTCATTTATAGATAATTTTATGAAATTTGCCATTCCTTTTACAATTTGAGCAATGAAAGTATATTAGAATGTTTATGCATTCAAAAAAATTCTCCATATGTACAAACCACAACAATACATCAATTTTTTCTTTTTGCTAAAATGAAAGAGTGGTTCTTGAAAGAGTGGGTGAGTTTCTACAAAACTCTCAGCTTTTTGTTCCAGCTCATAGACATATTTAGTTATCTTACGAAAAAACAAGATAAATTTAGTAGAAATAATAAATAAAATTAGGTACCTTACTCAAAATGATTCCAACACAAAGTTTTGTCAAATTTATTTTCTTTTAAATATACTATATAGTTAATACATGCATCCATACGATCAAACTAGAAAGCCAGAACTACAATTACTCTTATCAGCGTCATATATATGTTTATATTTTACTCTTCAGATAACATGACAAGTTGAGACAAACTCAAACCAAAATGAAAGACAACTGCAAAACAATCATTGTTGCTGTTAAAAATAAGAATAAGAGATAAATGATATTGAAACAAATGATGTGGTGTTTGCATTCACTATAATGTAGAATCAACATCCATTTTAAAGATGTGAATATTTTGGGGAACTTTTACAACAAAATGCATTAATAAAAAATTCATTAAAAATGTTAAGATATGTTTACTTGTTTAGATATAATTAATTTAAAATTTTAATATGTCACTAATTGAATATCCCTGCTGGATAAATATCTAAAAAACCCTACTCACTCTCTTTTATTTTACTAGATTTTCTAGCTAAAAGCATAATGTTTAAGAAATCATAAATGTTTTGTTATTTTTATAGAAAAATATTATAAAATATTTATTCAAAAAATAACTAATAGAAAAAAGACAGGAAAATACAAATGACCATACATGCTAGATAAAAAATAAATAATATATTCAAATTTGAAAAAAATATTATAAAATGGAACAAAAAACTTAAATATCTTATAATCTGAGACAAAGTGAGTATCAAAAAATATTTGAATTTTGTCCAAAAAGAAAATATCTACGATAAAACAAAACAACAAAAAGTTGTTATCACAAAGAAAAAAACAAACAAAGAAAAAAAAATCAAATACCAACAAAACAACCAAGAAAAACTTACATAAATTTCCAAAAATTAATAATCCTCACAGCCCACTGTTAAAATTTATATTTCATACCAAACCTATCTATAGTCTTGTAACCATTAAAGGTGGATATATTTATTTACTCAAAAATGTCCATAATCTGATTTTGGTTAGGACAACATTCATCTATATTATTATTTTTGAAGTACATTTTGTGTTATGCTCTTGAAGTTTTGGTTATTTAATTTGTTTTATTTACAACATTAACCCCTAACTATTTTCCTAAAATAACAATTCCTGGAAACTCATTTAATGGAACTATTTAAATCAACCTAATTTGATACATTTATTGCCATAAATAGCTTGACAACATCTATACATTTCGATTTTTTCAAAAACAATTCTACGCATTAAATTTTTAATCCCATAAAAATCTCCAAACCTTTTAATAGATTTTCGAGACTGTATGATCTCTTAAATTTAAATGACACAGCCGAGTTTGAGTAACAAATGATTACAATCGCAATAATTATTATAACGTTAATAAAGTTCATAAAAACGAGAACCCAACTTTAAAAACTCAATAATCGGGTATATTTAACTTTAGCATAAGAAAAACATTTAATATAATATATACCGTGTTAAGAAAGTGAATATTATTCTGCGATAATGTTCTCAACTCAAATAGGAAAACACTAAAATCTTTCTTTTATTACTACGGATCGTAAACTTCTTGCTCATCAAGCATTTTCCATGTATAAATACCAACTTCACAAACGAAACAGAACACACAACCAAAACCACTAATATGACGGTTTTGAAACACGGGTTAAACCACTAATATGACGGTTTGTTGTTATATAGCGGGACATGTTATTAACATGACAGTTTGAATTAACATTAATCTAAATATAAATATTATTAATTCGGTTTTGAAACACGGGTTAAATCTTCCTTTAATTATTTGGTCAATACCACTAATATAAGAATATTAGACATATTAAATCAGGGTAATTTAACTAAAATTTTGGAAAACAATTAAATCATTGGTAAAATTGTGACTTAATCCGATAATAGCTTATAAATTATATATTTATGTATTTTTTTCCCTTATTGTTCTAATAATTGACAATCCAAACAAAATTATTATTTAATTAAACAAAACAAATGAAATATATAAAATAAATTAAAATATTATTTTTTAAAAAAAAATTATCCTGTAATGTATTGCAGTTTAAAATCTATTATGTTAATTATTCAGGTACATTTAATACACATCAAAAGAAAGAAAAAAACATTATAAAATATCTGAACTGAACACGAATATGCTAAAAAATATGTCTGGCGAAAAAGAAAAATATCTACGACAAACAAATAAAAAAAAATAGAAGGAAAAATCTAATATACAAGTGGTAGTTTTGTCAACTAAATCGGACGGTGGAGAATGAGTCCAGCTATAGGTAGAAAAAACTGGATCCAAAGTTTGGAGCTTTCAAACTCGAAAGCTACTGAGGCAATGACGCGTGTTCAATACGGCAATGGCAAAACAACGTAATAAACCGAGAAAACAAAGGGCTCTTTGGGTAAAGAGAGTTGTGATAAAATACAGATCCCAAATCCAACCATTGAGAGAGGACCATTTCTTCTTCTTCATTCTCCTCTCCTCTCTGACGTGTTGTTTCCTTCTTCGGTTTCTCATCCTCACGTCCCCCCTTATTTTCAGGAAACGAAGAAGCAACTAAAAAGGTCTGTAATCTCTCTTCTCTCTCTCTCTCTCGAGATTTATCTTTCTGTATAATCCCTAAATCTAGTGTTTAAGATTCTGCTCCTAAATCTCGTTTTTGTAAATCTACCGATCAGTTTTGGATGATGGATTTGAAATTTGATGGGAGTTTGTGTGTTCAGTTGATGATTAGGGTTTTGAGATTTGAAATATTTCGATTTAATTGTTCATTCGCTTTTGAATTTGATATGGATTTGTTCGGTGGTTTTTTGTTTTTTTTTGTCTCTGTTAGATTTACGAATTATGGACAGTTTCTGGCAATTGGGTGATGAGTTACGAGGTCAGTCGAGAGCAACAGAGGATCACAAATGGTCAACTGTTGCAACGAAGCTAGCTGAGCAAACTAGGATGAAAGGGGAGAGGATGAACAATCTTGATCTTTCCAAAGGTTACACTGAGTTCAGGCCTAATAATGACAACAAGTTTAGTTTCCAGGACAGCAACAACAATCTTAACTTCAACATGTTGAACTTGGATGCCAAATTTGGTGATCCCATGATCATGGGGAAGGCTTCTTCGATGCAAGGGAATGTTTACAATATGAATACTGCTTTCCAGAAGAATGATTTCAAGAGTGGAGGTAACAACGCTAAAATCAACAAGTATAGTGGTAATGTTGTTGCTAACAAGGAGATGAGCAACAACAACAAACACAGCAACAACAGTAATGATAATGGGAATATGATGAATTTGGCTGTTGACAAGAGGTTTAAAACCTTGCCTGCTTCTGAGACGCTTCCAAGGAACGAGGTTCTTGGTGGTTACATCTTTGTTTGCAACAATGATACCATGCAGGAGGATATGAAACGTCACCTCTTTGGTAAGTTCCAATATGCTTTCTCAGTGTTGTACTGAAATTCAGACTGCAAGTAAATATTTTGTTTTGCTAACTCTGCATTTCGTATAAATGTTGTTTGATTTGTCAGGTTTACCTCCAAGATACAGAGACTCTGTTCGAGCAATAACACCTGGATTGCCCCTGTTTCTTTACAACTACACCACTCACCAGCTTCATGGCATCTTTGAGGTTTGTTCTCGTGCTTCTTCTTCTGTCGTAACAATGGTTTTTTTTTTATTCTACCATTTACTAAATTATTCCATGACATGATTCCTGGTTCAGGCAACAACTTTTGGAGGTACTAATATTGATGCTACTGCTTGGGAAGACAAAAAGTGCAAAGGAGAGTCAAGGTTCCCGGCTCAGGTTGAAACTTAATTCACAGTGATTTTCATTGTTTTAGTCTTTATTTGGAGCTACTTGTACCAATTAAAACTTTTTTCCCTTAAATCGTAACAGGTGAGGATCAGAGTGAGGAAAATCTGCAAAGCCTTGGAAGAGGACTCCTTCAGGCCAGTTCTTCACCACTATGATGGTCCAAAATTCCGCCTTGAGCTCTCTGTTCCTGAGGTGCGTGTCCATGTAAATGTCAAAAACAAGAAAAATTAGTGCATAAATCATGATTGAATGGTTACATCATATTACAAAAGATAGCAAAAGTCATGTGCTCGTTGAACAGTGATAGTAACCTTCTTCAAAAGAAAAAGTCTATATTGTTTTTCATCATGTGGAATTGGAACGTGGAACTGGAAGTAAATCATTCAAGCTTTTGTAAAAGCATTATAATCATCAACTGATATGAGTAATGATCCTTTACATATAGAGCTTTTATTGAGACTTGATTATGTGTTGACTGTGATGTTTGTTGCAGACATTGGATCTGCTAGACCTCTGCGAACAAGCTGGTTCTGCATAAGCCGAAACAGTCAACCTTTGCAATGCCACGTTGCGTAGGGGTGAGGGGGTTTTGTATGAAATCTATCTATATATATGTATTACCATAAGAGCGTAAGCTTTTGGGATTTAGTTAAGAGTCGGATCCAAATGTATGATTTACTAAGAAGGGATGAGAGTAAGTGTGGTCTTAAGGCAAGCAAAAGGGCGAAGAGGCTCTGCCGAATAAACGACTACTCTCATTCGTGTCGTGTCTGATGTGTGAGTGTGTATCTGTGTTTGTGAGAGATTCAATACTCTTTTGAAACAAAGATTTATGTAGAAGAATATAGAGAGAAAGAGAGACTATAAACAGAGCCAAAAAAAATGATGTGAGCTACCTGTTTGTGTTTGCTTGTGTAAGGAGAAAACAAATTGTCCTAAATGACAAGTTGAACTTTTGAGCATATTATCAAGCTTTCAAAATTAATTCTTTTTTGACACTTCTGATGATAGATTTGATCGGAAGTTAAAATAAATAATACTAGGATTTCCTTAGTCACAACAACAACCAATTCAAGCTCATACAAAAAAAGAAGAAGCCAAAAGACAGTAGTATAGCAACAGCAAAAATTCAAAAAACAACATTTTATAAATGAGTATGAGACTCGAACATCAGTTAACACCTCAACAAGTATTGAGTTCTATTGCCCATGGTGGGCACATTGACCCGCGGCGGTTTCTGGAAAGGAGGATAAGACAATAATAAGAACAATAGTATATGAAGTCGCTACCATCTCGACTTCGTAATCCATAATAGTTATATGGATCATGAAGAATGAAGGGACCTGGGCAACGACAATGGCAAGTGTTGCAAAGTGGCCGTGAAGGGCTATTGTTAGACAACAATCCATAATAGCGGTCGATCTTTCCTCCTGGTTTGGCGTATCTGATATCCCCAACTACACAGAAAACATGTAAAGTGACACCGCAATCTTTACAAGTGTAGAACCAATTCTTTGGATTCATTTCTCTTTCGCAAATATCACACCAATACTTGCCGCTTGCCTTTTCATCACCGTAACATAGAGTTAGTGGATGATCATCGTACCTAGGAAGTGTTACCGTTAATGGTAGAGTAGCACAACGGAAATCCAAAAAATAATTGCATTTGGTACAACCTAGGACAACTTCTGTTTCATCCATGTCGCAGCTCTGACAAGTCTTCACGTTACCGTACTCTAGTTTGAGGTAGAGTAAATGTGATGATCATGACCTCCATGGATATATGGCACAGTAATCGAACTGCATAGCAAGTCAAATTTCTCATTCTGATATGTAGTGTAGATGAATCCTTCGCATAAAATTTGATGACAAGTTCCACATTTTTCTTCTTTTCGTTTGCTTTCGAGGTCGAGAGAGAGAGGTTGTGGGCTCAGGAAATGTCGTTTCTTCTTACGAAGATTAGCACATGTTTCATGGAGAACGAAACTGCAATCTGATTCTGTACACTTGTAGAATGTGTACGAACCGATGGGACGAACACATGCTCCACAGAAGCTGATTTCTTCATCGTCTTTACTGAAGCTCGTGAGTCTAAGATGATGAGCGAAACGAGCAAAAAAAGGGAAATGAGAGATTGTGTTGTCATCATTCCTCTTATAAGGCTCGATATTTTCAACATCTTCGGGTACCCCATCAAGCTCTTCCCCATCCCACACGTCGTTCCTTGTTGCGCATCTTGAATGAAGAGCATAACTAGGACAAAGGGAGCAAGAATAAGCCCCATATGACCAATCAATCTCTTCCCAACAAACTCCACATCTCCATTCCCCAGGACCAAGAGGATACTTGAAAGAAACACGGTGGTCATGGTGATTGACGTGAATAACACGTGGTAAATGAGTACACTCTTGATGGAAGGTCATGAAATCACATTGGACACAGACATAAGGAGCCCTGTCTCCTTTCGTCCCACAAGCATCACAGACGAAGGAGATCAATCTCGGCATGAGTGTGAGTGTATGCTCATGGACCTTCATATTTGAAAGAGAAACTGGTAGGGTTTTCCTAATCGCACAACGCAGATCCAAGTTGAATTTACACATATCACAATGATAAATTAAGCTCGCATTCTCGTCTCCACATATATGACAACTTCGGTCTTCCGTGTAATCTGGATCTCCACTGGTGAAAAGCTTAAGAGGGTGTCTGACATGAGAAAGGTGAGTGATCTCTGGTGAGTCAAATATGGAGAAACAAGTATTATGAATCACCAGCCTGCAACGAGGGCAAAAATAGCCATGTACGCCACGCTTATCACAAACATCGCAGAGCATTTTATACACAAAATCAAACTTAAGTAGAGGATGTTGGTGCCACGGCACAGTTAGATAGTCTCGGGCACGCATGGTATTAATCATGCAATCGACATCTAAACTGAGTTTACAATCGGAGCAATGATAAAGAAGGCGCGTGGTGTTTTTACCGCATCCGCATAGATGGCATTTTGGGTCGGTGTGATCAGGAGCTCCAGTGGTGAGCAGCTTAAGGCAATGCCCAACATGAGAAGGGTGGTCTAATATCTCTTTTATGTTGAACACGGATATACATCTCAAGTGGACAGTAAACTAGCATTCACTACAACAGCAGCCTAAGCCATATGATCGTTCGCAAGCATCGCAATCCAAAACATTGCGATGGTCAACTAGGGAGACACGAACACGATGCTCGTGTCCTTCTAACCTTAAGTTCATAGCTGTTGCGGTTAGCAGAGAATGCAAATCTATGTTTGGGGTAAGTATGACTTTGGTTTCGTGTAATAATGGATCAATATAGTTGTTCCTTTATATATACTCTAATTGTATTAATGCTACTTGATATACTAACATATACATCAATTAATATTGACGTTGACAAAACCATATTTATACAAATAGTGGGCACGTCGCAAGTCGTTGTTATTCATTACTATAAGTTAAACACTAATATCAATTGTGCACGTCGTTGATTAGTTTACTTTGACTCTTTATTTTCATTGTACTAATCCGGATCACATAACTCATAAGGAAGAAGTCAAAGTCATGACGTACAGTTCACATTGAGCCAACGATGATGTCTTCAAGATCGAAGGGGGAAGAGGCTCTGCCGAATAAGCGACTACTCTCATTCGTGTCGTGTCTGATGTGTGAGTGTGTGTCTGTGTGTCTGTGTTTGTGAGAGATTCGATACTCTTTTGAAACAGAGATTTATTTAGAAAAATATAAAGAGAAAGACAGACTATAAACAGAGCCAAAAAATGGTGTGAACTATACTATTTGTTGTGTTTGCTTGTTTAAGGAGAAAAAAAATGTCCTAAATGACAAGTTTAACTTTTAAGCATATGCGTCCTGATCTGACTGTAGTTTCTTGTAGAGAGCTAAACCAGGTTGGTTCTGTTGCATATTGTCCCGATTCCGGATATATCACACAAGTATTGAAAAAAACATTTTCAGATCTAGTGCTATTAACATTACCCCATGTTTATCAAAAATCCACTACTGAGACAACATATTCTTGAGGATGGTAACGTTTTTGTTACAAAAAGGAGTTGATATATGAAAAAGCTAATTTTTACAACAGAAAAGATGTTGCTCTCTGGTTAGTGTTTGGCTACAAGTAGAAACCACAACCACAGAGACAAACACCATCTTTGTAGTAAATTATGTCAAAACACCATCAAAGAGCAGCTGACACAATGAAGTTTTGAATTCTGTTCAACAGCTCTGCCTTCACGGAATCTGGTACTGAAGCTAAACACATACACAAAGAACATCCATAGAAACAAAAGTCAAGATTACTTACTAACACAACGAATCAACGGGGCATAAGAAACTGGGTTTTCCATGTTCCGCTTAAATCTTAAATGAAACTCATTCGTTTAACTTTTTACCTCTGCCTTTTGGAGTGATCACTCGGATCAGTTCATCAACTGTAACATCTTTTCTCCCTTTCTTCTTTACATGCTCCCTGCATTCCCAAAAGAAGAGCTTTCCAATGTAAGCTAATCGACCAAACAAAAACCAACTTCTCAAACAATGATAGTTCGCTTGTTCGAATCCAATTCAGTTAACAGAACAAAAGAAAAAGCTGAAAAATCTTTGCTTTGCATCATCAACAACAACAATTAACCAATTTCGAAACTCTTAAACCTCCAAACATAACTGAGACTTCAGAGGAAACTCTTAGAATCAATGATGCCTCTTCACTAAACTTATATAGGCAAACTAAGAAGCTTTAACCAAACCCTAATAAGGCACTAGCAACAACTACACCAAATTCAAAAGATTGATCTGAATTCAAAACAAAATGTGAAATTTAGGTTAAAAGGTATAATAAAAGAACCTGCAAGCAATTCTCATCTCATCTTTCCAACCACACTCGACCAATCTATCTCTCACAAGCTCCATTAGATTCTCCTTCTCTCCACTCTCAACCAACTATACCACCATGTCATTTCCCCAACAACAACAAAAAAAAAAAAAAAACCTTTCAATCAAAAAAGTCTAATCAACAGTAATTGAAATCGATTTCGCTCTGAAAAAAAGAAACCTTGACGTTAATGATTTCACGAAGCGTGAGCTCGTCTTTCTCGAATCCTTCAGCTGCATCGTCTTCATCAGGTGTCGGAGGCCGGTTCACCGAGTGTTTCCTGATCAAGAAAAAAGCGAGAAATCCGAAAAAAGGGAAATCGAAGATTCATAGAAGAAGGGAATACGATTATGTGATACGTACATGTGGTTTTGAATCGATCGGTTCAAGAACACGAATCAAATTTGTGATGGAGGAATTTTTTTTCCCAGAATAATCTTCAGCAAACCCAGAGGTGTATGTCGCACGAAGAAGAAAGCAGACGACGACGCACTACCTACGTTTTAGTAATTTAAACTACCTGCCGTTTGTTTAAAAGTTAGTCTCAGAACAAACTTGTTTCTTTAAAGACCAGTGGATAGAAACTACGTGCCGTTTTATAAGATGGGGCCTAATCGTCCGGAACCCGAACCGAAGTTTTGAATATCCGAACCAAAAGTCCGAAAATATATTCGAACCGAACCTGAACCGGTTTTAATAAAGTAACATTCAAAGTTTAACAGTGGGAGTTTTTTTTTTTTTTTTTTTTTTTTTTTNTTTTTTTTTTCAAAGTACAAGATCAAAGTGTTCATAAAGGTAATTGGATGCGACTCCACTCTAGCACGGCGCGCCAGCTTGTCTACACAACCATTCTGTGATCTGGGAATCTGGACTAAAGAAAATGAAAAGAATTCATCCTTATCTTTTTCAATTACATCCAAATATGTTTTGAAAGCAGGCCACTCAGAAGGCGAAAACACCATCTCCACTAAATCAGAACAGTCTGTGAGGAAAACAACTTTCTTGCTATCTGCACCAATCATACAGCTCATTGCCCAGATAAGAGCTTCCACTTCCGGTGAGAGTTCTTTCAAATATACTATTTTAATATCGATTGTTTAGTTTAGTTATTTATTGTTAAAAAAAAATTAAACCAATTATATGTTGCCATGTGTATATGTAGTTTCTCACGAGGTTCTCAAAAGTTTTCATATTCTCACTTTTCAGTTTTCACTCTTAGAGGGTGTTATTCAACCTTGGATTTTAATGGAGTTGGGTGTATTTCAAAATTCAGCGTTATTCAATTAGGTATTTTAAAAAGTACAATAAAATCTGCTGTTATTGGATTTAACATTTGTTAGATAATTTTAAATCACTTATAAAATCGTTGTTATTCTATTTCTAATGGATTTTGTTTCACTTTAGATTTTAACGTATTTTACATCCAAAACATAAACAAATACAATCCTAACAATTTTTAAGTATTTCATCTCTCTTTTCATAATTATCTCTCCCAATAAAATCAATTCGTTGTCGTCAACGATCATCGTCATCGTCATCGTCGTCATCGTCATCGTCGTCGTTATCGTCGTCGTCGTCATCGTCGTCGTCATCATCGTCCTCGTCATCGTCGTTGTCGTCTTCGTTGTCGTCGTCATGATTACGCGAAATTTGACTCTCAAATTTTCTTCATGTTTACCTCTTTCTTGTTTCATAAGTTATTTGAGAGTTTTGTTTTGCATAAGCAGCTACACCCGTTGGAAAATAAAATTGATGTTTTATCAACATTGATGATAAAAGAATAGAATAACATGGCCAAAGGAAAAGGCGTACAGCAAGCTATCAACATTCACTGAGAACTTTGTGAAGGACCNAACGATCATCGTCATCGTCGTCATCGTCATCGTCATCGTCGTCGTTATCGTCGTCGTCGTCATCGTCGTCGTCATCATCGTCCTCGTCATCGTCGTTGTCGTCTTCGTTGTCGTCGTCATGATTACGCGAAATTTGACTCTCAAATTTTCTTCATGTTTACCTCTTTCTTGTTTCATAAGTTATTTGAGAGTTTTGTTTTGCATAAGCAGCTACACCCGTTGGAAAATAAAATTGATGTTTTATCAACATTGATGATAAAAGAATAGAATAACATGGCCAAAGGAAAAGGCGTACAGCAAGCTATCAACATTCACTGAGAACTTTGTGAAGGACCACCTGTTACCGAAAATGTTTGTGGATTACAGGAAAGGCGTACAACAAGCTATATCAAGTAACCCCCATAAACTATAGAGATTTGATCATAGATGCTAATGCAGATGCTTATATATTTTAATTCGATATAAGAATTGAGTTGTTATTAGTTTCTCCTAAATTTAGTCTGATCATGGAACATAAGCTTATGGATTGTGTAGTATTCTATCAAAAGACCCAAGGAGAAAGGACAATCAAGCCTACTCAAAGAGTCCAATAAATGCAATGGACTAAAGTAGGTGGGCTTAACATAATTTAACAGTTGCATTACCAAGGTAACGTAACGTAATTAAACAGTTCCATTAGTTTAATTATTTGGTTTTAATTCACAACATAATTTATGGATTAGTTATATTTTGTTTTATTTACTTTCAAAACTAAAATAAAAAGTCCACTAGTGACTTTCAAAACCATGAGTAAAACTTTTTAAATCCACTAATGACATCTAAATCCACGTTTAAAGCATTTATAAAACTATTTGACTCTAAAATCTACTAATATTTTAAATCTGTTAAAAACCTTTGTTGAATAACACTCCCTTACTTTCTATTATTTTTTATTTTTTTATTGATGAAAACTGTCTTGAGAATCCACCATTGTACATGCAAATATATATTTTTCTCGTAATGATGCTACTTGATGATATATTTCTTACTATAGACTCTTTCAAATTGACACTGGATTACGGTTAAACCCTTGGTTTTATTTTTAAGTTTTAAACCAACAACCACCGTAATACAGTTATTTGATCAAACGTGGAGAAGCACCAGAAGTAGCCTAAACTAGTAAAATACTAAAATCCTTTTCCTTTAACTTTCAAAATCTACTGAGCACAATAACAAAACATTTCACACCTTTCCAACTTATTAAAGCAAAAAATATCGCATGATCATTTTAGTTGGGTGGATCTCGTCCGTTCTATAATGCATAACGGCTGAAAAGAACAAAAGATAGGTCGACAAAAAAAAACAAAGAAAAAAACAAAATATATATAGGAGGAGATCCACCCAACTAAAACGATGGATCATGCGATTTTTTTTGCTTTAATAAGTTGGAAAGGTGTGAAATGTCTATGAATCGTGGTACTGTGCGCGGAAATGTCTGAATCATATTTTTTTTTTGGTCAAACGACTATTTTAAAAATAATATAATAATACTCCTTGAGCTATTCATAGATATTGTTGTTTAAACTAGCATCACAATTGGTGATACCCAATTGGGTATATTAATTTATATACATAATTATATACTTATTCGTTCTGAGAAACAGAAGCCCTTTTAATATCATCTTTAGTGTTCATCAACTTCTTCCGTCCTCGGTCCTTGCATAACATTGCTCAACCATAATTTTATCCTTCATTTATGCATCACAGTCGCTCAAGAATCAAGGTAGTGGCACACATTTTTGTTGCAACAACCCACATCATCCTCGACCTTCTCGGCTAATGTTTCAGTTAAAATCTAACGGAAACAATATTTGATTGATTGTATATTGTTATGGGAAAAATGTCATTTAAACCATGAACTTTCAAATTGTGGCTATTTAAACTATGAATTTTTTTGTATGCCATTTTAAACATCAACTTTCGTTAACTAGCTCTTTTAAACATTAAGTTTTGTTGACTAAGCCAAAAAGACATGACGTTAAATCCGATAACCGAGCAACTAACAAACGTTATTCTTCCGTTAACACTTTCCGTTAGTGACAAAAAGACGTCGTTTAGATGAAAATTTTAGTTCGAGAAAAATGCCATTTAAACCATGAACTTTTAAACTGAGACCACTTAAACCATAAACTTTCAAATTTAGGTCATTTAAACCATAAACTTTGTTTTAGGTCATTTAAAACATTAACTTTCAATGAATGAGTCTTTTTAGACATTAGATTCCGTTGACTAAGCTAAACAAACTTGATATGACATTAATTATGCTAACTAAACAAGTGATATATGGTGCCTTTAGCGTATTTTGTCTTTCGTTTAATACTCAGTTTTGGTCGTTTTGTCGTGTCTTTTGTGTCTTTTTGTTTGTGTATTGAGTTTTTTTCTAGGTATTTGGATGTCACACTGGTGTTCGAAAGATTGATCACCTTATTTTAGTTTTATAGAATTAATCACTTTATTTAAGATTCTAGGTTTTTGATGCGTTATTTTACCGCATCTTTGTTGTGCTTTTGCTTGTGACCCCTTATGATGTTTTTTGTGCTTGTGATCTTGATCCTTGTATTGACCCTTGTGTCTAAAAAATCTCAATCAATGAAAGTTGATGTTTTAAATGGCCTACAACAAAGTTCATGGTTTAAATGACCTATATTTGAAAGTTCATGGTTTAAATGGCCTTAGTTTAAAAGATCATGGTTTGAATGACATTTTTCTCGAACTAAAATTTTTATCAAAACGACGTTGTTTTGTGTTAACGGCAGAATAACGTCTGTTAGTTACTCGGTTATAGGATTTAACGTCATGTCTTTTTTGGCTTGGTCAACAAAACTTAATGTTTAAAAAAGCTAATCAACGAAAATTGATGTTTTAAATGGCCTACAACAAAATTCATGGTTTAAATGGTCACAATTTGAAAGTTCATGGTGTAGATGAATCCTTCGCATAAAATTTGATGACAAGCTCCACATTTTTCTTCTTTTCGTTTGCTTTAGAGGTCGAGAGAGAGAGGTTGTGGGCTCAGCCATGGGTGTCCAACATATTACATATTTTGTAAAATGAGAAAAAAAAAACACAAATATCCAAAAACAAATTTGACAATGAGAAATGAGTTTTAAGATTTTTCCAAATTGATTTTGACCTAGAATTGTGCGACCAATGGACCGACCAATATCCAGATTGTCCAACCCGTTTGGTCCATAGACATTGTTGGACATAGACAATTTAAATCTGTTTCAGTTATGGGCTTTTCCATGACCAGTCCAAAAGGAATTGGATATGGGCTGACCAATGATAACCGACCCATTTTGACAGCTCTAGGCTCAGGAAATGTCGTTTCTTCTTACGAAGATTAGCGAAACGAGCAAAAAAGTGCAATCTGATTCTGTACAAAACTGCAATCTGATTCTGTACACTTGTAGAATGTGTAAGAACCGATGGGACGAACACATGCTTCACACAAGCTGATTTCTTCATCGTCTTCTTTGTTGAAGCTCATGAGTCTAAGATGATGAGCGAAACGAGCAAAAAAAGTTCGAGAGTACGTCTCGGGCACGCATGGTATCTAATCATGCAATCGACATCTAAACTGAGTTTACAATCGGAGCAATGATAAAGAAGGCGCGTGGTGTTTTTACCGCATCCGCATAGATGGCATTTTGGGTCGGTGTGATCAGGAGCTCCAGTGGTGAGCAGCTTAAGGCAATGCCCAACATGAGAAGGGTGGTCTAATATCTCTTTTATGTTGAACACGGATATACATCTCAAGTGGACAGTAAACTAGCATTCACTACAACAGCAGCCTAAGCCATATGATCGTTCGCAAGCATCGCAATCCAAAACATTGCGATGGTCAACTAGGGAGACACGAACACGATGCTCGTGTCCTTCTAACCTTAAGTTCATAGCTGTTGCGGTTAGCAGAGAATGCAAATCTATGTTTGGGGTAAGTATGACTTTGGTTTCGTGTAATAATGGATCAATATAGTTGTTCCTTTATATATACTCTAATTGCATTAATGCTACTTGATACACTAACATATACATCAATTAATATTGACGTTGAAAAATCCATATTTATACAAATAGTGGGCACGTCGCAAGTCGTTGTTATTCATTACTATAAGTTAAACAGTAATATCAACTGTGCACGTGGTTGATTAGTTTACTTTGACTCTTTATTTTCATTGTATTAATCCGGATCACATAACGTATAAGGAAGAAAGTCAAAGTCATGACGTACAGTTCACATTGGGCCAACGATGATGTCTTCAAGATCAAAGGGGGAAGAGGCTCTGCAGAATAAGCTAGAGAGAAAGAGAAAATATAAAACAAAGCCAAAAAAAAAAATGCTGTGAGTTACTATTTGTTGTGTTTGCTTGTGTAACGAAAAAAAAAATTGTCCTAACAAGTTTAACTTTTAAGCATATGAGTACTGATCTGACTGTACAATCTAACTTTGGTAGTTTCTTGTAGAGACCTAAACGAGGTTGGTTCTGCTACATAATATCCCGATTCCAGATATATCTCACAAGTGTTGAAAAAAACATATTCAGATCTCGTGCTCTCATTAATTTCTACATGTTTATATATATCTTGTTCCATGTTTACCATGTTTATCAAAAATCCACTACTGAGACAACATATTCTTGAGGATGGCAAAGTTTCATTTGGTGCAAAAAACGAGTTGAAATATGAAAATGCTAATTCTACAACAGCAAAAGATGATATGGTTGCTCTCTGGTTAGTGTTGGGCTACAAGTAGAAACCACAACCATAGAGACAAACACCATCTTCGTAGTAAATAATGTCAGAACACCATCAAAGAGCAGCTGATACAATGAAGTTCTGAATTCTGTTCAACAGCTCTGCCTTCACGGAATCTGGTACTGAAGCTGCAAACACACACAAAGAACATCCATAGAAACAAAAGTCAAGATTACTAAGTCAACGAATCAGCGGGACATAAGAAACTGGTTTTTCCATGTTCCGCTAAATCTTAAATGAACTCATCCGTTTATCTTTTTTACCTCTGCCTTTTGGAGTGATCACTCGGATCAGTTCATCAACTGTAACATCTTTTCTCCCTTTCTTCTTAACATGCTCCCTGCATTCCCAAAAGAAGAGCTTTCAAATGTAAGCTAATCCACCAAACAAAAACCAACTTCTCGAACAAAGATAGTTCACTTGTCAAAAATCCAATTCAGTTAACAGAACAAAAGAAAAAGCTGAAAAATCTTTGCTTGGCATCATCAACAACAACAATTAACCAATTTCGAAACTCTTAAACCTCCAAACATAACTGAGACTTCAGAGGAAACTTTTAGAATCAGTGGATGCATCTTCACTAAACTTATAGGCAACCTAAGAAGCTTTAAGCAAACCCTAACACCATCTTTACTAAAAGAGAGTGACTCTTGACTCTTCTGGATTCACAAGAAGATTCAATTTTTGGAAAGATTCAGACCAATAAAAATCGAAAGAATGAAGAATCCATAAAACCTTTGCTTAACAATTACTATAACTAGTAATTTAACCATTACTTGTCTCTGCAAAATCACTAAGAAACTACTTTATTGGGAATTTCCTTCAAACCAAACTCTTCTTCTTTACGCCTGAAACAACACGCAAAGCTTTCAGCAAAAATCCATAGTTATATCATAACATTTCTCAAAACACAAAAAAAAAAAATCTAGCAGGTACTTACTTGATTAGTGAAGCTGGTCTTTCATATCCTCTACCTTCCTTGTTTTGACCTTTCACTTTCTCTTCTTTTGACTCCATCTTCCAAGAAGCTTTACTCAACGATTCACCTATATACATTGGCAGCCTCGTGAGTTCCTTTATACCTCTTTTAAATTTCAAAAACTCTTTCATCTTTGACAAATTTTCTTATGTACTTCTTTATCGTTTTAAGGTTACGGATATGGATGTCTTGAAAGAAGCCAAACCCGGGTTTTATATGAAACACATTCTCCCTCTTCTACTCAAAAACAGAGTTGATCATTTCTTCGGATTCGGAAACCGTTTGGCCTTTGACCCGATACCGAACTGAAGCGCATTCACATCGATGTTATCATCTAGGACGAAATCAAGATTTCAGGATCCTCCGACACCGACACATCCAGCGTTTGACAAAACAGAGATGAAGTCCGGTCGGAGATCCGGGATTTTGAAATCTGGGTTTCTTGGGAAAAGCCCTAATGCGGGTACTCCAGGTCGAGGTGGGGTCTTGGATGAAGAAGAAGAGGAAGATCCGTTTCTCGACGAGGATTTACCGGAGGAATACAAAAGGGACAAACTTAGCATCTGGGTTTTTCTTGAATGGTTAAACCTTGTTCTGATAGTAACTAGTTTGGTCTGTAGCTTTACCGTACATAACTTGCAACGCAAGACATGGTGGAAGCTAGATTTGTGGAAATGGGAAGTGACGGTTTTGGTGTTGATATGTGGGAGATTAGTCTCGAGTTGGATAGTGAGGATCATTGTCTTCTTGGTCGAGAAGAACTTCCTGTGGAGGAAAAGGGTTTTGTACTTCGTCTACGGTGTGAGCAAATCTGTTCAAAACTGCTTGTGGTTAGGGCTAGTGTTGCTCGCGTGGCATTTCTTGTTCGATAAGAAAGTCGAAAGAGAGACTCGTAGCACGGCGCTTCAGTACGTGACGAGAGTGTTGGTGTGTTTGCTCGTAGCTGTTATCATCTGGTTGGTTAAAACAATTCTGGTTAAGGTTCTTGCTTCATCGTTCCACATGAGCACTTACTTCGATCGGATCCAGGAGTCGTTGTTCACTCAATACGTAATTGAGACTCTCTCGGGTCCTCCTTTGATGGAGATTCAGAGAATGGAGGAAGAAGAGCAAAAGGTAACAGAGGATGTCAAAAGCTTAGAGAAACTAGCTGGAGCTAAGTTGCCTCCAGCTCTAAAGGAGACTGTTAAAAGTTTTATGAAAGTCGGGAGAGCACCAGCTGGACGGACTCGGATTGGTTCCAAGAAAGGAGTAGATAGGGACGGGATCAGGATTGATCATTTGCAGAGAATGAACACAAAGAATGTATCTTTTTGGAACATGAAGAGATTAATGAACATTCTACGAAAAGGCGCTCTTTCTACTTTGGATCAAAAGATTCAGGACACAAGTCAGGAGGATGAAGACGCTACGCAGATAAGAAGCGAGTACGAAGCTAAATGTGCAACTAGGAAGATTTTCCACAATGTCACCGAGCCAGGATCCAGGTATAATTAATTATATATATAGCTTTAATATCATCATCATATATATATATATATATCTATAAACAAGGCAACTATAACCAAGGCAACTATAAACTCAAGATTTTATTATAATGGTAATTTATGATACATATGAGGAATGATGGTTACGGGAACTAGAATGAATTAAGGGAATGTATTGTTGAATATACTAGAAAATACAAAATACATGTCATAAAATACAAGGAACAGAGGATGTTATCTTTGTGACTGTTTCGATTGAAAATAATGCTTTTCATTTCTTTTTTCTTTTGTTAGGAATAATGAAGCCAAAATGATAGAGAAGATTGCGAGAGATGTTTCAGATAATTAAACTGAATGCTACACCATCTAGGGATTTTGATGGTATGGTGGGAACTGAAACTCACTTGAGGGAAATGGAGTCTTTACTAGATTTATATAATGATGAAGTCAAGAGGGTTGGAATCTTTGGTCCCGTAGGCATTGGTAAGACAACCATAGCCAGAGATTTGCTCATTAAACTCTCTTATAAGTTTCAGCTTACTTGTTTTGTGGACACTCTAAGGGGAAGCTATCTCCGTGGTCTAGATGAGTTGCGTTTAAAAGAACAATTTCTTTCAAATGTTTTGAACCAAGATGGTTTAAGGATACAATACAACATTCAGGGGTGATAGAAGAAAGATTGTGCAAGCAGAGAGTCCTCATCATTCTTGATGATGTGAACAATATTATGCAATTAATGGCTTTGGCTAATGACAATACATGGTTTGGTCCAAGAAGTAGGATTGTAGTTACCACAGAAAACAAAGAGCTTTTGCAGCAACATGGTATCAACAATACATACCATGTGGGTTTTCCATCTGATGAACAAGCTGTCTGTTAGTTTAAGCGGAAGTAAAGATATTAGAATGAAGAGAAGAGAGTTTAGTCGACAAAGAGAATGGAGAGAAACTTAGATTCCTTTAGTATGTGTAATACAATGTCGGCTATAGCCTTTAAATAGTGAAAGAAAACTAGGGCTACACCCTTTACACAATACAACATATCGATAGGGACATAAGGAAAGAGTGATGCTTGGTCCCGATGTAGATAGTGACATATCATTGGTTTCCTTAAGTAAAACCAACATGTGATATTATTTGATCTCTCTCTCTCAACGACTATGAAGAGATTCTCGATCCTTCTCTTGGGCCATATATGGAAAGGCCTTACCGTTACTTCATGTAACAAGATAGGACTCGGCTTTATTACACATGTGTACGGTCGACCGTACTGACACCACCTTGTACATGATCAATCACGGTCAATACTCCCCCTCAAGCTTAGCCAAGTGAAATGACTAAGCTTGGAACCCGTGTAGCATCACCTCATTAAAAACCTTAACATAGAAAACCTCATGGGACAAAACTATGTTTAAGGGAAAAAGAGTGTGATACCCATGAGTTAGGCGAGCCTATCTTGGACGCGTGGGGTCTGCGAGCCCAAGTTTTCCATAGATGTATTCACAAACTTTAGGACTTGCAGCCTTGGTGAAGATGTCTGCCAACTGATCTTTACTTGGAGTGTGACAAGGTAGGACTACCCCTTCTTCAATCTTCTCTCGAACCTTATGGCAATCCACTTCAATGTGTTTGGTCCGTTCGTGAAAAACTGAGTTTGTGGCAATGTGTATTGCTGCGTTGTTGTCACAGTGCATGGTGATTGGTTGGTCAGACTCGAACCCAAGGTCTTTAAGAAGTGCTTTGAGCCACACAAGTTCATTGGTTAGCTTCTTCATGGCCCTCTACTCGGACTCGGCGCTTGAGCATGAGACAACCTTCTGCTTTTTTGACTTCCAAGTCACTAGATTACCACCAACAAATGTACAATACCCAGTCGTAGACCTCCTATCCATTGTATCACCAACATAGTCTGCATCACAGTACCCTACCATTTCAGTGTCGTTGTTCTTTCCCATCCAAATGCCTTAGCCTGGACTCCCCTTGAGGTAACAAAGGATCCTTTCCACAGTGTTCCAGTCGAAGTTGGTTGGAGCTTTCATATGTTGACTGACTTGATTGACCGCATAGCACAGATCAGGCCTTGTGATTGTGATATAGATTAATTTACCCACAAGTCGACGATATCTCCCCACATCCTCATACGGCTCAGCCAGCTTGTTAACCGGAGCATTAGGCGTTTTCTTCATCTCCCCCTTTCGCTTGACCTGGTAGCCTTCTTCGATTGGAGTGGACACCGGTTTAGCTCCAAGTTTACCTGTCTCATGTAAAAGATCAAGTGTATACTTTCGTTGGGAGAGAAACAAACCCTCCGGAGAGC
This sequence comes from Camelina sativa, assembly GCF_000633955.1. Classification (NCBI taxonomy): domain Eukaryota; kingdom Viridiplantae; phylum Streptophyta; class Magnoliopsida; order Brassicales; family Brassicaceae; genus Camelina; species Camelina sativa. The sequence continues at coordinate 6,072,329 of NC_025688.1, forward strand.
GAGAGATTTCGATCCCAAGAAAGTCTTTGAGCTCACCAAGATCTTTGATATCAAATGTGGAATTAAGAAGAGCTTTGGTGTTGCATATACCGTCCTTATCATCACCAGACAAGATGATTTTGTCCACATAAACCAAGACCACGACAAGACCACCGGTAGAGCAAAGAGTAAACAAAGTGTGATCCGCCTCCGATCGTTTGAAGCCATGGTTGCGAAGAGTAGAGCTGAGTTTGTGGTACCACGCTCTCGGAGATTGTTTCAAACCATAAATGGCTTTGCGAAGCCGAAGAACCTTTTCCGGAGCAACGATATCGTCCAAACCAGGAGGGGGGGGGGTGCATGTAGACTTCCTCTTCAAGCTCTCCCTGAAGAAATGCATTTTTGACGTCCATTTGCCACAAATCCCAAGAGAGGTTTGTGGCGAGAGAGAGAACAACTCGAACGGTGTGAAGCTTCGCTACCGGTACAAATGTATCTGTGTAGTCGGTGCCGTAGGTTTGTATGAAGCCCCTAGCCACAAGATGAGCTTTGTAGCGCTCCACATCGCCATTGCTGAGATACTTGATGGTGAACACCCATTTGGAACTAACCGCCTGTTTCCCTTGAGAGAGGTCTGCCTCGTCCCATGTGTGATTACGAACCATGGCACCAGTTTCATCATCAACAGCATCCAGCCATTCCTTGTGTTCTTTGGCCTCATCATAGGTTTGAGGGATGAATTGAGCATCAATTTTACCAAGAAATGTTGCATGGTTCGGCGATACAAGGTCAAGCGAACACACGACTTGAATGGGGTGAGCCACCGCCTGATTGTTGTAATAAACACGTTTGTCTTTCCATGTAGAAGGATGAAACTTGAGGCGCTCGCTACGCCGAAGTTGAGGAATGATTGTAGTGGACGGCGGGAGTGGTTCTGTACCAGCAGCAGTTGTATGATGATCAAGGTCAAGAGCACGATCCGCCTCGGTTTTGCCTTCTTCTTGTGATGTAACACTCGATGTTGTAGCCTGGTCTGCCTCCGTGTTAACCGCCGTACCCTCCTGTCGAGTCGATGACGATGTTGATTCGTCGGAGCCGTCAGTAGGTGAAGGAACAAGGCCACTTGTCGCATGATTTGGTGATGTAATGCCAAGATGGTGAAGTAGAAACCGCAGATTTGTCGCCCGATCAGAATTGGAGTGAGACAAATCTTTCAAACTGTCCCAATTTTTCGTATCATAGTAACCTTGGTGTTCAAGAAACTTCACATCGCGTGAGATCAGTGTACGACCAGTGGTCGGATCATAACACTTGTACCCCTTTTGACTTGTCGAATAGCCAATAAACATACACTTGGTGCTTTTGGCGTCAAGCTTATTTCTTTGTTCACCTGGTACCAAGACAAAACAAACACAACCAAAAACACGTAAGTGGTCCAAAGGAGGTTTAGTTTTGTTTAGTACCTCATAAGGCGACACATCTTGTAACACTTTTGTGGGTGTCCTATTGATTAGATAACAAGCCATCATCACTGCATCTCCCCAAAACCTCTTAGTGACATTGTTGTGGAACATCATTGACCTTGCGGCCTCCATGAGATGTGTGTTCTTCCTCTCTGCCACTCCATTATGCTGAGGCGTGTACGAACAACTTGTTTTTGTAAAATGCCATGTTTGGAGAGATGTTATTTTAACTTGTGGCTTGTGTATTCTCCTCCATTATCCGATCTTAGTACCAAATTAACAAAGGCATCATAAACTCTATCTTTTTATGGTAACAAGGTAAGCCAAGTGTACTTAGATTTTTCATCAATAAAAGTCACAAAATACTTGTTATTATCTCTAGATAGGCAAGGAGAGGTCCAGACATCAGAATGTACCAAGTCAAAGCAATGCTCATAAATTGTAGTAGATTTAGGAAAAATGGACTTGCAATGTTTGCCAAGAATACAAGACTCACAACTAGAACTATCAAACGAAACATTAATTCAAAAGCACGAGAGTGAGGATGGCCTAGTCTAGCATGCCACACATCACTTGAAACAGTACTAAGGTTCGATATAAAAGAAAAACAATTAGATGGACTCGATGAAGTATTCTCTAGGACATAGAGGTCTCCTCTAGCATCCCCTTCTCCAAGAACCTTTCCAGTCTTAATATCCTGAAAATGTACACTATTAGGTCCAAAAATAGTATAACAATTCAGATCAGTAGTAGCTTTCTTAACTGAAAGAAGATTAGAAGTAAAAGTAGGCATAAAGAAAGCTTTGGATTTTTTGTCAAATAATTTCAAGTCTCCTACTCTTTTAACCGGTATACGATCTCCATTAGCAATAATAACATTGCCAACAGCTGGTTTTTTGTTGTGTATAAGACTAGGGTTACTTATCATGTGATGAGAAGCACCCGAGTCAACAACAAGAGATTTACTAGGTTTTGAAGCAAAGAAAGTGGTACCGGAGTCCTTTAGTGCGGCAATGGACTTGATGAGGGTCTCCAAGTCAGATTTCCTCACAAGATCTCCATAGCTAGCGGCCATGGCCGTTGCACCTCCTTGGTTCACCATGCCAGCACCTCCTTGACTGCTCGGCCCTTCTAGTGATAGATTTGCCTTGAACTTGGCTGGTTTGAGATGAGGGTGAAGGATCCAGCACTTGTCTTTCACATGGCCTCTTTTCTTACAGTGGTCACATACCACCACTTTCCTGTCCTCATGCTTGTACATCCCCTTGTTAGCGGTAGCTAGGTTCTCTTTGCCACTAAAGAGTCCAAGTGAGCCTTGTTCTTTTTGAACTTGGGAACACACATCTTCAGGAGTTGGCAACTTGTCACCGCCGAGGATATGCTTGATTAGATCGTTGAAAGCCGGATTAAGAGTAAGTAGAAGGCCAAAGACCTTGTCTTGCTCTTTTCTCTCATTGAGAATGGCTGGATCGATTGTGCTTGGTCGGAGCATCTCAAGTTCGGCCCATAAAGACCTAAACTTCCCAAAGTGCTTCGTGAATTCCAAGTCTTCTTGATGGAGACCGTTAATTGCCTTCTTAACTTCAAACACTCGAGTCAAGTTGGTCACGTTCCCATACACATTCGCAAGCGTCTCCCACAACTCCCTGGCCGTCTTGCAATACGAGTATACTTCAAGGATTGGTGCGTCCAACGAATTTTGGAGAATGGCAAGCACTGTCTGATCTTCTTGAAACCACTTGACTTCCTTTTCGAGATCAGCTTCCTTGTCTTCCTTTTCTCCTTTATCGTCCTCCTTGATTGCTTTCTTGGGGAGTTGGTCCGTCTCAACATGGATCCATAGTCCCCGGCCACTAAGTGAGGTCTTTGTGGTTCTTTTCCACAACAAGTAATTTGCTCCTTTGAGAACCACTGGAGTAACAATTGGTTTGTTGTTCTCCATAGTCACAGATCTGAGTATCAAACGAGTAGAATAGCGAATGTAAAGAGAAAATAAGAGAATGGAATGAGTAGGATAGCGAGTATAGCTGGAGAATAGAAGTATGAAGAGTATGTTTAGAGAGTTATAGATCGATGAACATGCTCTGATACCATGTTAGTTTAAGCGGAAGTAAAGATATTAGAATGAAGAGAAGAGAGTTTAGTCGACAAAGAGAATGGAGAGAAACTTAGATTCCTTTAGTATGTGTAATACAATGTCGGCTATAGCCTTTAAATAGTGAAAGAAAACTAGGGCTACACCCTTTACACAATACAACATATCGATAGGGACATAAGGAAAGGAGATGCTTGGTCCTGATGTAGATAGCGACATATCGTTGGTTTCCTTAAGTGAAACCAACATGTGATATTATTTGATCTCTCTCTCTCAACGGCTATGAAAAGATTCTCGATCCTTCTCTTGAGCCATATATGGAAAGGCCTTACCGTTACTTCATGTAACAAGACAGGACTCGGCTTTATTCCACATGTGTACGGTCGACCGTACGGACACCACCTTGTACATGATCAATCACGGTCAATACTCTCGAGATCCTATGTAGATATGCTTTAAGTCAAAGTTATCCGCGTACGTAATGGTTTTAAAAAGCTTGCATTTAGAGTAACAGAGCTTTGTGGTAAGCTTCCATTGGCTCTACGTGTGGTGGGTTCATCTTTATGTGGGAAAAATAAGTAGGAATGGGAGAAAGTAATATGCAGGGTAGAAACTAATCTTGATCGTGATATCGAGCACGTGCTAAGAATCAGTTATGATGGTTTAGTAAGGATGAACAATCTCTATTTCTCCACATTGCAATCTTCTTCAACTATAAAGATTACCGTCTTGTGGAAGCCATGATGGATGACAATAACTTGGATATCAAACATGGGTTGAGAACCCTAGCAAACAAATCTCTCATATATATATCTACGTATGGAGAAATACTTATAAGTTATTGCTACAAGTTGGTAGAAAAGTCGTTCGTAAAGAAGAACCGTGGAAACAACGCATCTTAATAGATGCTCCAACTATTAGTGATGTCCTTGAACTTGCCACAGTAAGTTCTTTTTTTTCTCATGTATTATTAATAGTCCCTTATCATTTTAGTACATTTTCAAAACTTAATTAGAAATCTAGTACAAACACTATTTAAAATTAGAGAAAGAATCATGTTTCACTGTGTGTGTAGAGGTGTCAAGCGGGCCACATACCCACGGGCTAGGCCCAATTAGTACCATAGTGGGGCGGGCTTGGACGATGTTTTTAGAGCCCATTAAATGGCTGGCCTAGCGGACTTGTCTGTTGTGGTTCGCGGGCAGAAGCGGGTTGACCCAATGCGGATAGCGGGTGACCGCTAAAGTATGAACACTCTATTTCTCTTAGAGTCTCTTGTCTTGTCTTGTGTAGTTGTGTTTAAACAAAAAGTCAAAACTCAAAAACCCTATTAGGTTTCTTTATCAAGGAAACTGAAGAGACTTTTCAGTTTGTTCCTCCTATTATCACTTACGACATTGCAGAGATTTGGAGGCTGAAACATTGAAGGTTTTGCGGTTTGGAGGCTGAAGCCATAACCACATCTCTAATGGTAAGTTTGGTTTGATTGCGTTTTGATTTTCAAGTTTTGTATTCTAACTTGTGAGTTGCAGGTTTCTGTATATGATTTATTGATTTAAATCAGAGTAGTTCATGTGGAAAAAATCAATAGCTAGAATAAGAGAATGAATTTACGAAACTTTATGTGTTCATTTGTTCTATTTGCAGATTGAGAAATCTATGTTTCTGTAATTGTGTGTTTGTTTGATTACTTACTTACTTTTGTTAATTGTTATTTGCATGATTTGCAGGATTCTTATGAACTAAGATCAATAAATCTCGAATCTCAGAGAATCATCGACATTACAAATGCTGAAAATGAGATGAGAGAGTGTGATGAATCAGGAGTATCTAAAAAGCAAAGAAGAAAAGTGTTTTGTGAAACAGAGTCATCAAAGCAGAAAACGAGAGTGAGAGTTGAAGAAGAAACACCTAAAATGCAGAGGGAAAAAGTGTCATCAGAAGCATCAACGTCGAAGAAAAGGAAAATCTTTGAGGTTGTTGATGACGATGATGATGATGATGAAGGCTTTATTGATGGTGATGAAGATGACAAGGGAATGCCATCCAAACGAAAGAAGAGAAGGCAATACTCAGACGTGTGGAAAGATTTTAAGTTGATTAATAAGGTTAATAGCTTGGGGAAGAGTGAAGAAAGAGCACAATGCATACACTGCAAGTCGGATTACGCTTTCAATGCACACAAAAATGGTACAAACACATATATATACGCCATTGGAAAAGTTGCAAGATCAAGCTTAGAGATGGTGATATTAGTCAGATGATGGTAAATGCAGAAGCAAGATTGCAAGCTAGGAAGATAGATCAACATGTTTCCAGGGAAATGATCGCTAATTCTATTATCCAGCATGATATCCCATTTTGTTATGTTGAGTATGAGAGAGTTAGGGAAGTTTGGAAGTAATTGAATGCGGATGTAAAGTTTTGCAGTCGAAACACAGCTGCAGCAGATGTTTACAGGTTCTATGAGGGTGAGATGGATAACTTAAAGAGAGAATTGGCTAATGTTTCTGGAAGGATTAGCTTCACTACTGACTTGTGGACTTCAATAACTCATGAGGGCTACATGTGCTTAACAACACATTACATCGACAAAAACTGGATTCTGAAAAATAAAATCCTAGTTTTTTGTGCTTCGCCTCCTCCACATACAGGCACACACTTAGCAATGGAGATTCTTGAGAAATGGAAGGATTGGGGGATTGAAAAGAAAGTTTTTTCTATCACAGTAGACAGTGATAGTAACAATGATACAATGCATGACATGGTCAAATCTCAGCTTATGATCAGAGATGATTTGGTGTGTGGAGGAGAGTTTTTCCATGTTAGATGCACAACACACATTCTTAATATCATTGTTCAACGGGGGCTGACCACAATTGGTGATTCATTAGATAAGATTAGGGAAAGTATCAAGTTTGTTCAAGGATCTACACATCGTGAGATGTTATTTGCGAAGTGTGTTCAGAATGTTGGTTTAAATCTGAAGGCTGGTTTGCTTTTGGATGTTACAACAAGGTGGAACTCTACGTACAAAATGCTGGACATGGCTCTCAAGTATCGAGCTGCATTTGGTAATCTGAAAGTTGTAGATCCCAAAAACTACAAGTTTCACCCATCAGAAGAGGAATGACATCGATTGAAGCAGCTGAGTGATTTCTTAGAGCCTTTTGATGTGATCACTAATCTTATCTCAGGTTCTACATATCCAACTTCTAACTTATACTTCATGCAAGTTTGGAAAATCCAAAGTTGGCTGACAATGAATGAGAGGAACCAAGATGCAGTAATCAGAGAAATGATTGTGCCAATGAAGGAGAGATTTGATAAGTACTGGGAAGAAGTTAGTGATACTTTTGCAATGGCAACTGTGTTTGATCCGAGGTTGAAGCTGAGTCTTGCTGAATTCTGTTTTGGAAAACTTGATATGAGCTCTTGTGAGAGAAAGATGGACCATTTGCGTTCTCAACTACGCAAGCTTTTTAAAGTATATGAGAATCAATCAAAGAGAACACAACCTTCAACAAAGACAAGTGAAAATGTTCAACATAATGATGGAGAACCAAGAGGAAACTTTAGTAATTACAATGTAAGTTTCTTATGTTGTGTTTTGACTAATTGTGTTATGTTTTGTTTCTCTGTTTTTTTTCTCTTATGATAATAAATTTTTGATAATGTCATAGGATTTCTTGGCATTTCGTAAAGCAACTGTGGTTGTCAGTGGGAAGTCAGCTTTAGATTTGTACCTTGAGGAACCTGCATTGGAAATGAATGGACTTGGGAGTTTGGACATTCTTAAATATTGGAAAGATAACTCTTCACAGTTTGGAAATTTGGCTTCCATGGCCCGTGATCTTCTTAGCATTCCCATCTCGACTGTAGCTTCTGAGTCTTCTTTCAGTATTGGTACTAGAGTTCTTAACAAATATAGAAGCCTCCTTTTACCCAAGAATGTTCAAGCATTAATTTGTTGTTGCAATTGGTTAAAGGGTTTTGAATCTTATGAAGGAGGTAAGCACATTATTTTTTTATAAGTTCTAAAAGCACCAATTGTGTATTAACAATGTTACTTTGTAATATATGTAGAAGAAGATGAAGTATATGATGGAGAAGATGAGACAAAAGCTGCTAACGAAGAAGAAGATTGAGTTTGAGTTCAGCTTCGAGTTGTTGGAGTTTGTTTTAGTTTGATTTTAGTTGTTTCAGTTCTGCTTCAAGTTTGAACATGTACCAATGTTTCAGTTTTCAGACTTCTGTTGTTTTGGATTGAATTTAAAGTTGCAAGTTTCAGATTTTATTTGCAGAATCCAATGTTTAGTTACATTATTCTATTTGCAGGTTACATTGTTCTATTTGCAGGTTTTAAGCTGCAGGTTGTGTGACTTGTGAGATTTTATTGCAGGTTTTGGATTGAAATTTCAGCGATTCAGATTTCTTTTGCAGGTTTGATATTTTTTAAAGTTGCAGGTTTTGGATTGAATTGCAGGTTTTTGTTTGTTTCTGCAGTTTTCAGACTCTCTACTCATGTTTTACTCTTCACTTATGTTTAGGAATGTCAAAATGATTAACTCAACTCAAATCAACTCATTACCTAATGAGTTTAGAGTAAATGAGTTCATGGATTAACCCAGCTCATTTAAACAAATGGGCTGGGTTATTCCATGAACTCATTTAATTTGATGAGTTAAATGGTTAAATGATTTCTAAATGAGTTTGTTTAGATGAAGTTTTGAAACCTGTTTGTAAATTCTTCAGAGTCTATCCATATGATTCTCTCTCTCTGCCTCCTCTGTTTTTTAAAGAATGATCTACACACACACTTCGGAGTCTACCCATATGATCCTTGATTATGCTAAGTTATAAGATTATCATATGAGCAAATCAATTCAACAACGGCCAGAAACTCAGATTTGCAATCAAAATACACCTTGACTGTCCATTGATCTAGAAAAAATAAACAAAAGTGTTTTAGTCCGTAGAAGATATAACCAGAACCACACCATCAAAACATAACCAGAACTATTTATCATATTGCAGCAAAAGATGAATGTGGCAAGAGGTGATACATAAAAAATCATGAACAATCATGAACAATAATAAAAACAATCATGAACCCAGATACTTAAAAACAAAACCCATAAAAAAATCAACTTAAACCCAGCAAAATACGAACATGAAAAGCTTAAGGAAGGAATGAAGCAAACCTTAAGCTAGAGGATTGAAAAGTCTATGATTTTTACTCAAACGCTTCTGAATCAAATTTGATTTTTATAGGATCAAAATCACGACGAAGCTGTTAATTTGGGGATAAAGATCCGTTTACACATTTTGACCGGTTTAGTGGTTTTAGTAATTTTGAGTGGTTTTGGTAATTTTGACTGGTTTAAGCATTTGATGGATTAAATGGTTAAACCATTACCGATTATAACATAACTCAATTGATCCATTAAACCATTTGACCCACTAACTCAATTTATTCATGAAATCATTAGGATAATTTTTTTTAACTCATTAGGGTCTATGGGTTGAGTTGAGTTGTGGTGACCCATAAAACTTGACTCATTTTGACATCCCTACTTATGTTTAACTCAACAAACTCAATCTCTTTAGTCCACAATTATGTTTTCTCGACTAACAATAGTGATAGATAAGCAAACTGATCAGCATTCAGCACCAAATAAAACCATAGAACATCATTGCATCAAGCAAAAAACAGAAGAACACATTCAAATAGCATGCCCGCGGGCCAATCCGTTTACCCGTTTAATTATGCGGAGCGGGTCTGGACATGAATATGACACCCGCGGTCCTAAACAGGCTGATCCACTGCAGTCCAGAAAAATAAGAGTCCGTGGTGGGGCGGGCTACTTAGACGCGGGTTGGCCCGCTTGACACCTCTACTAAAAAAAATTCCAAGAACTCGAAGCTGAACTCAAACTCAATCTTCTTCTTCGTTAGCAGCTTTTGTCTCATCTTCTCCATCATATACTTCATCTTCTTCTACATATATTACAAAGTAACATTGTTAATACACAATTGGTGCTTTTAGAACTTATAAAAAAATAATGTGCTTACCTCCTTCATAAGATTCAAAACCCTTTAACCAATTGTGACAATAAATTAATGCTTGAACATTCTTCGGTAGAAGGCGGCTTCTATATTTGTTAAGAACTCTAGTACCAATACTGAAAGAAGACTCAGAAGCTACAGTCGAGATGGGAATGCTAAGAAGATCACGGGCCATGGAAGCCAAATCTCCAAACCGTGAAGAGTTATCTTTCCAATATTTAAGAATGTCCAAACTCTCAAGTCCATTCATTTCCAATGCAGGTTCCTCAAGGTACAAATCCAAAGTTGACTTTCCACTGACAACCACAGTTGCTTTACGAAATGCCAAGAAATCCTATGACATTATCAAAAACTTATTATCATAAGAGAAAAAAAAACAGAGAAACAAAACATAACACAATTAGTCAAAACACAACATAAGAAACTTACATTGTAATTACTAAAGTTTCCTCTTGGTTCTCCATCATTATGTTGAACATTTTCACATGTCTTTGTTGAAGCTTGTGTCGTCTTTGATTGATTCTCATATACTTTAAAAAGCTTGCGTAGTTGAGAAGGAAAATGGTCCATCTTTCTCTCACAAGAGTTCATATCAAAATTTTCCAAAATAGAATTCTGCAAGACTCAGCTTCAACCTCGGATCAAACACAGTTGCCATTGCAAAAGTATCACTAACTTCTTCCCAATACTTATCAAATCTCTCCTTCATTGGCACAATCATTTCTCTAATTACTCCATCTTGGTTCCTCTCATTCATTGTCAGCCAACTTTGGATTTTCCAAACTTGCATAAAGTATAAGTTAGAAGTTGGATATGTAGAACCTGAGATAAGATTAGTGAACACATCAAAAGGCTCTAAAAAATCACTCAGCTGCTTCAATCGATTCCATTCCTCTTATGATGGGTGAAACTTGTAGTTTTTGGGATCTACAACTTTCAGATTACCAAATGCAGCTCGATACTTGAGAGCCCTGTCCAGCATTTTGTATGTAGAGTTCCACCTTGTTGTAACATCCAACAGCAAACCAGCCTTCAGATTTAAACCAACATTCTAAACACACTTCGCAAATAACACCTCACGATGTGTAGATCCTTGAACAAACTTGATACTTTCCCTAATCTTATCTAATGAATCACCAATTGTGGCCAGCCACCGTTGAACAATGATATTAAGAATGTGTGCTGCGCATCGAACATGGAAAAACTCTCCTTTACACAACAAATCATCTCTGATCATAAGCTGAGATTTGACCATGTCATGCATTGTATCATTGTTACTATCATTGTCTACTGTGATGGAAAAAACTTTCTTTTCAATCCCCCAATCCTTCCATTTCTCAAGAATCTCCATTGCTAAGTGTGTGCCTGTATGTGGAGGAGGCAAAGCACAAAAAACTAGGATTTTATTTTTCAGAATCCAGTTTTTGTCGATGTAATGTGTTGTTAAGCACATGTAGCCCTCATGAGTTATTGCAGTCCACAAGTCAGTAGTGAAGCTAATCCTTCCAGAAACATTAGCCAATTATCTCTTTAAGTTATCCATCTCACCCTCATAGAACCTGTAAACATCTGTTGCAGCTGTGTTTCGACTGCAAAACTTTACATCCGCATTCAAGTACTTCCAAACTTCCCTAACTCTCTCATACTCAACATAACAAAATGGGAGATCATGCTGGATAATAGACTTAGCGACTATTTCCCTGAAAACATGTTGATCTATCTTCCTAGCTTGCAATCTTGCTTCTGCATTTACCATCATCTGACTAATATCACCATCTCTAAGCTTGATCTTGCAACTTTTCCAATGGCGTATATATGTGTTTGTACCATTTTTGTGTGCATTGAAAGCGTAATCCGACTTGTAGTGTATGCATTGTGCTCTTTCTTCACTCTTCCCCAAGCTATTAACCTTATTAATCAACTTAAAATCTTTTCACACGTCTGAGTACTGCCTTCTCTTCTTTCGTTTGGATGGCATTCCCTTGTCATCTTCATCACCATCAATAAAGCCTTCATCATCATCATCATCATCGTCATCAACAACCTCAAAGATTTTCCTTTTCTTCGACGTTGATGCTTCTGATGACACTTTTTCCCTCTGCATTTTAGGTGTTTCTTCTTCAACTCTCACTCTCGTTTTCTGCTTTGATGACTCTGTTTCACAAAACACTTTTCTTCTTTGGTTTTTAGATACTCCTTATTCATCACACTCTCTCATCTCATTTTCAGCATTTGCAATGTCGATGATTCTCTGAGATTCGAGATCTATTGATCTTAGTTCATAAGAATCCTGCAAATCCTGCAAATAACAATTAACAAAAGTAAGTAAGTAATCAAATAAACACACAATTACAGAAACATAGATTTCTCAATTTGCAAATAGAACAAATGAACACATAAAGTTTTGTAAATTTCTTCTCTTATTCTAGCTATTGATTTTTTCCACATGAACTACTCTGATTTAAATCAATAAATCATATACAGAAACCTGCAACTGACAAGTTAGAATACAAAACTTGAAAATCAAAACACAATCAAACCAAACTTACCATTAGAGATGTGGTTATGGCTTCAGCCTCCAAACCGCAAAACCTTCAATGTTTCAGCCTCCAAATCTCTGCAATGTCGTAAGTGATAACAAGAGGAACAAACTGAAAAGTCTCTTCAGTTTCCTTGAAAAACAAACCTAATAGGGTTTTCGAGTTTCTGACTTTTTTTAAAACACAACTACACAAGACAAGACAAGAGACTCTAAGAGAAATAGAGGGTTCATACTTTAGCGGTCACCCGCAAACCCGCTATCTGCAACGGGTTAACCCGCTTATGCCCGTGATCCGCAACGGACAAGTCCGCTAGGCCCGCCATTTAATGGGCTCTAAAAACGTCGTCCAAGCCCGCCCCACCATGGTACTAATTGGGCCTAGCCCGCGGGTATGTGGCCCGCTTGACACCTCTAATTTGAAGCTGTGATATTGATAAGTAATCTTATCGTCTCAATTCGAGCTACTGGTGCAAAGACCTCCTCGAAGTCGACTCCATACTTTTGAACATAGCCTTTTGCAACCAGTCGAGCCTTGTACTTGTTTATGTTCCCATCTGAGTTTCTTTTGGCTTAAAAACCCACTTCAACCCAATCGGCTTTGCTCTTATTGGCAGATCAACGAGATTCCAAATATAGAGTTTCTCAATGGAACTAATCTATTCTTTACACGCATTTGTCCACTCTTTAGTTTCTTTGGCCTCCCAGAAATTTCTTGGTTAGTTGTTTAAGCAAAGCAAGAGTGCTTCTCCTTCTTCTATTGCAAGGAGAACGTAGTCTTGGAGATATTTGGGTGGATTACTTTGTCTTTGTGATCATCTAAGTACATGTGGTGATGCTTCATGATTATGTTCACTACCATGCTCAGGTTCTTCTTCCTCGTGAACATCCTGATCTCCATTAGAATCTGAATCATGATTTTCATTATCACCTGATTCAGCTTCACTTACAGTATGTCTCATATCACCCTCGTGATTCTCTTCTTGAAGACCATGGTTTCCGAAACTGTGAAGTTCGATTCTAAAACTTCCACCACCATCTTGTTCAGAGTTGCGATATTCCAATTCCATCCCATTGCTTCATCGAAGATAACATCATGGCTCACTACTATCTTTCTCGTCTGTGGATCAAGTAAGCGATAAGCCTTGGAACCTGGTTCTGTTCCTAGATGAACAAGTGCTCTCGATCTGTCATCAAGCTTCTTCAGAGTCGGACCTTCATTCTTAGCATATGCCATACAACCAAATACTCGAATATGCTCAATATTTGGTTTCTTACTTCGAAAGCTTTTGTATGGTGTCTCATTCTTAAGAGTCCGTGTCACCACTCTATTCAAGATGTATGTAGAGTGTCTTATCGCTTCTACCCACAGGTAGTTAGGCATACGCATGTGTTTTAGGATACTTCTTGTCATCTCCATCATGGTCTTGTTACGTCGTTCAACCACACCATTTTTCTGAGGCGTGTATGGTGCAGTGATGTGACGTTTGATACCGGTGCTTTCACAAAACGCGTTAAACTCCAAGGACACAAATTCTCCTCCTCTATCTGTTCTGAAGGTCTGTATTTTCTCGGATGACTCTTGTTCAACCATTGTCTTAAAGTTCTTGAATTTTTGAAATGCATCACCTTTCTCTTTAAGCAGGATTGTCCACATGTAACGAGAGTAGTCGTCAATGAGAACAAAAATATATTGATTTCCTGCACCCGTACTTGGTGTTATGGGTCCGCAAAGATCACCATGTATGAGTTCGAGCTTCTTTGATGCACGGTAAGCCGTAGCTTGTGGGAACGCTTGTACTGAATAATAGTTGTGAGTTATCTCTTAAACCCATTCGAACTTTGTAGAGTCGATTCTTGGACCTTGGTGCCTTAGCAAGTAACTTTCCATTCTGATCACGCATGATCAAGAAATCTCCTCGTAGTCTTATATCACATCCCGCCTCTGTGGCTTGTCCAAGACTTATAATGTTGTTTTTCAAGTCTCGGATGTAGTAAACATCCTTTATGAATCGAGCTTCTCCGTTTAGGTCCATGAAAGCAATGGTGCCTTTCCCTTTAATGTCGACTTGTGAATCATCCCCAAATCTTACCTTTCCAGAAACAGAATCATCAATTTTAGCAAAATATTTTCGATGACCAGTCTTATGATTGCTAGCTCCATTGTCAAGATACCAGATATTGTCTCCATCGCTGTTTGTTTCAAACTCACTTGGAACACAACGTTTCTCATTGAGGTAGACCACTTCATGCATCATTAGTCCGTCTGCTTCCTGAGTATCAATGTCTTTAATTTCTTGAGCTTCCTGCAGTTTAAGCATTCTATCGGGACAGTTAAACGCGAAGTGACCAAGCTTGTCGCATCTAAAACATGTAATCCTTGAAGCATCTCTCACAACATTAGAGCGTCCACGACCTCTTCCTCTGTAACTCGATCTTCCTCCTCGCCCTCTGTTTCCACTAAAGAACTGATTTTGATTCTCAAAAGTTGTATATATTAACTTGCTTTGATCTTCTTAAACTTCTTCTTCCTCGACAAGTCTTTCTTCATAAGCTTTCATACGACGTACGATATCTTCGAACGTCGTGGTATTAAGGTCCAAAACCTGTTCAAGAGAGGCGACAATATGTATATATTTCTTCCGGGGAAGACACTGCAGAAACTTCTTTACCAGTTTGGACTCTTCGATATTGACTCCTAGGGCAGAGGATTTTGATGCAATTTCAGAAAGTTTGCCAGAGAAATCATCAACTTTTTTTGTATCTTTCATCTTCAATTTCTCAAATTCTTACATTAGCATTTGTAGTCGGGCGTCTTTGACTCTTTCTGCTCCAACATGTCTGGATTGTATTGCTTCCCATATCTTCTTTGCCGAGTCTAGTGTCCCAATTTCGAGAACAAAATTGTCTGGTATTGATTGGAGTAATAACGCAACAGCAACATCGTTTTTCTCCTCATCGGGTGTGTCTGCTTCAAAGTAAAACTTAAAAGTAAAACCTAACCAGCTAACATTGAGCTCAAAGGTGGCTCCTTTGCATCATTATTTTGTGAAATATAAAATAGTAATTTTTATATAATAATTATGAGAAAATAAAAATTATTAATTTATCATCTATATAAATTTAGCTTTACCAACCCGCCAATGTGGAAATTAAAACACACATTTTCATACATTGAGTAATATATCTTCGTTTAAAAAAAATTCAAATTACAAATGCAGAAAAAAATGCATTTTATTAATTATAAGTATTATATGAAAATTCCAAACATTTTGTAAGTAAAATAAAATAAAGATGATAGGAGAATCATAATTTGAAATCTTAACAAAATCTTGGAATTTAGTTATTAAAGATAATTATATTGTATACTTGGATATAAAATCTTAGTTTTTAAAATTCTGATTGGTTTATATAATTTTCCAAAAAAACAATTAGTAATTTCGTCCTTAATTTATTAGAGAGAGAAAAAAAAATTTAGTTTTTTTTTAGATTTTTTAATATTTGATCTGTGAGTGTTTTTTATTTTTTCATTAATTATATTTATTTAAATTAGTTAATTAAGATTAATTAAAAAATTTGAATGTCAATTGAATGTAATATTTTACACAATTTAAGGTTAGTTTCATATTTGTACTTCTCAATTAATATACTAGGATATAAACATTCAAAATATATATTATCTACTTATTGCATAGGTATTGGTTACAAATATTTGAGGGATTGGTTAAACGCAAAGTGAGGAATTGGTTAAATTGAAAGCATTGCAAATTATATCTGTAAAAGCATTTAATTGATTCTTGTTCGTCAATACGCATATCATCTCAAATACGTACGTGTAGGGTGAATTAATCTTTGTTATCCACAATGTACGTATCTCAATTTCAATGAGGATAATTTTGTATGGGCAAAAACTATCTTTAGAAACCAAGATAATGAGTTATTTGAAAAATATTTGCACTCGTAATCACATTATGTATAGTGAGTTTTTATGGATTCGATATGGTATTACTATTCTCAGAAGATTTGATTAATTTGGTTGGTTTTGAAATTGACTTAGGGAGATTGTTGTTCCCATTTATTTGGTTATGGGTTACTAGACAATGATATCTATTTGTTAAACTTGGCTGATCAGACACACGTCTCATGTGCATTTAATGGAAAGGTTACACGTAAAACATGTGCTGAATAGAGTGGTATGTATTGATTTTAAAATACTACTTATAAAGCGATTCGTGACAGGATTCTGATATTAAAGAAAAACAAACAAATTATATGATTAAATTTGGCTTAAACATGTGTTTTTAAAAGTCTTTTTGGGTCAGATCGAAAAGCATGCGCCGTTGTGTTAGATATTTTCCAACGAACATATAGGGCGTTTTATTTGTCACCACAGTGGGTTTAATGGTACACACGAAGTAAAGGCAATTAGTGTTAATTAGATGGGTTAAGAAGATTGAGAACTTGGTTCTCAAAGTTAGTTTCTCACCAAATCGTGACACGTGTTATTTTTAACGTTCAGAGATCAAAGTCAAAAACTCACCAGATCGTGTCAATTTTAACAATTAAATATTCAAGTTAGTAACTCATTAGGTCGTGAGACGTATTAATTTTAACGATCAGAAATCACATATCAAAGTTAGTAACTCATCAGATCGTGACACGTGTCAATTTTAATGATCAGAAATCACAGTTTTCAAGCTTGGTAAAACAATACATAAGATAATTGTAATCTTATTATATTAAAAAAAACTTTGTTAATCCTAAAAGGAAAATGATTGTAAATACACTCCACTATATAAAAAAATAGATGGTGACATATTTTTCACCAAACAAAATAATTTCGACTAGCTTTCTTTTCTTAGTAATTTTTTTTTATTAACTTTTTGTTTGACACATCATTATTCTCGAACAAGTCTCAAAAGCTATTTGTTTGTTGTGTACTTGAAGAAATTATATAAAAAGATTCCTAGATATTACCACGTGTTTTCGTCGTCATTTCTTTGAATTTTGTTTAGTTTCTCAATTTTATAATGCATACTACACAATCTCACAGTGTTATTATTATTTCTTTTAATATGCAGGACAAGTAGCATAAAAAAAGATGAATACACAAAAGCAAGATTAACTAAACATAAAGCGTTCTTATCGTCGAACGATAGTACGTCCTACAAGAAAGTGGGAAGCAATAAATTTTTTTAAAACACAATTATCTCATTGAATTTTCTCATAAAATAGAAAAGAGATTAAGGAAAATATACAAAAAAAATATTAATTATAAAAAACGTAAATACTCACTTCTATATAGACATATGTCGTCTCATATTAGTCATCTAAGAAAATAATTTATTCAATTATATCGCTTTTAACTTTAATCTATTGGTCAAACTTTTTTAATGGGAAAACAAATTTTCATTATTTTTTAAAACCAAAATATACTCCTACTTTCTACTTTTTCAGTATGGAATAGGTAAGATTAATATGTTGACCCAAAAAAAATGGAAGATTAATATATGCATCTTCTTTTTCTATTATTGTATTTAAAAATTTCTTGTAGTAGTTTTAGATTGTTTTATTTAATTTATATTTTTATCTTTGAATTATTTGATATTCTTATATACCGTGCTTATAATTTTCTATTATTACATTAATTATATCAAATTAATTTTCTTTTAATTTCTCAACCTTGATTGGTTGGTCATAGACCTTTTTTTTGGTGAAAACATAATTGTTACCATTCTTTCATTCTCAAAAGGAGATAAAGAGGAGAAGGTCATCAACCTAATAGTTGGATAAAATAGGCTAATTAAACAGAAGCCTACAACAAACATAGATATATTGGAAAAACATAAATCGTTGTTGATAGATCCATAGGAGCTTGGAGACAGAGGCTACATTATGGTGTGTCAAAGAAACTTTCATTAATACATTAGAACTTTAACATTAGTTACTATCAAAAGATTTTGTGACGTTGGAAAATAGTCTTTAGTTTCATTGGTTGCTGGAGCAAGCCACTTTGAGATAGCTAAAAGACGTGAACATGTTCTCTCTACACAGGAGGAGGACAGAGCCGAGGTTTTTCTCTATGGTGGAGGAGGTTGGACGCAAGGTTATCTACCCAAAGAAGAAAAGTGGAGGAGGTTGGATGCAAGGTTATCTCCCCAAAGGAAGAAGGCGTGGTGAAGGTTCTCTCTATGGTGGAGGAGGTTGGACGCAAGGTTCTCTCCAAAAGGAGGAGGGCATTACCTAAGTTCTCTCCATGGTTAGTCATATACTTTTGTGATGTAATTTATTTTTTATTCAAAAATTTTTTTGAGCCAACAATTTTAGTGATTAAAGAAACTATGCAAAAATGAAAGTAAAGAGACATAATAGGTGACTTCATTTGTTCATATAGATATTTTCTAGGTGGTGGTAAATAATATATTTGTAATATACAGTATATCTAGGTGTAAAAAATACACTTTTAAAGTTAACATACATAAAAGATTTGTATATGAATATAAATCAGTGTATTATAAAAAAAATTCTAAATAATATACAATAAATTTTAATATATTTTTATTAAATTTTATTTTATTTACAAAACTTTAATCCCGCACATCGGACGGGTCCTTATCTAGTTCTATTATAATCCATAGCATGCAGTACCGAGAATCGTCGGTAAACCCTCAGAAACAGTCTTTTCTGACAATTACCGAGAATAAAAAGTCCTCAGAAATCGTTTGTCGGAAATTAGAACTCGTCTGAAATCCGTCATAAATTTTCGACGGATTTCCAAGGGTTAATTATTTCCAAGGGATTTCCAAGGACGTCAAACTACCAAGTAATTTTCAAGGGCACTTAGCTTCCAACGGAATTCCATGGACAAATCTTTCAGACGAATTTCCGAGAGATCAGATTTTCGACGGTTTTCCAAGAAAGCAGATTTTCAACAGAATTCCAAGGACAAAAGCCTTTCGAGAGAATTCCAAGGGCTTCACTTTTTCAAGGGATTTCCAAGTGACATGATTTCCGAGGGATTTCCGAGGGATATAGTTTGCAAGACTTACTCACGACGTCGGAGTTTCTGAGGACTTTCCGAGAGATCTTATATATAAATTACAAAAATATAAATAAAAATAGAAATTCTCTATAATAAATAAAATAACAATATATATATCAAAAAGCTAAAAATAAATATGTAAATATCCTAATTCAAAATATATACATCCCAATACATAATTATCTAACTAAATAACAATTTTCATAAAATTAAAATAGTTAAAAAAAAAAACAAATTAGTTAGGATCATGAGGAGGGAATTGTCCAGGAAATTGGGAGGAAATGAAACTTTGAAGTTGGGAGAGTGTTGTTTGGGTCTGGATAAATTGTTCCTTAATCTTGAGGTTTTCTTTCTTCAGTTCCTCGACAGTTGCGTCTTTTTCTTGTACGATCCGGTTAAGATCTTGAACTTGTTGAACAAGTTCATTGTCCTATCTCTTGACACAAGATTTCCTAAACCGGGTCTCCGACTCTT
Organism: Camelina sativa; assembly: GCF_000633955.1. Lineage (NCBI taxonomy): Eukaryota > Viridiplantae > Streptophyta > Magnoliopsida > Brassicales > Brassicaceae > Camelina > Camelina sativa. The sequence goes on from NC_025688.1 coordinate 6,091,990, forward strand.
GGTTAAAGGAATTTCCTAAGTAACAAAAAAATAATTTATTAATAATTAGAAATAAATAAAAAGACAAAACAATATATTCAAATATACCTCAAGACACATTTGGTTGATTTCCTGACGAGGTATACCAACTGTGGATGATGAGCCATCTTTAGAGAGTTGTGTAAGTCTTTCCATCTTTCGGAGCTTAATCTTCTCAATCCGTTCTGCGATAACCATATCTTGAATTTGTCCAGTTTTCTTGCTTGTATGGGTGGCTTCCATGACATCTAACCAATTTGGTGCAATTCCTCCGGCCTCTATTGTCTATATTTAAAGAAAAACATAACATATTAAATCTAAACAACTTATAAATTTTTAAAAAGTAAAAGTGATTATATTAGAAAACTTACCATTTTTCTCTCATGTTTTTTAAAGGTTAGAGAACCTCCAGTGTGGGTAGCTGGTCCCTTTCCACTATGTTTGCTCTTACGATTAATCGACTTTTGTGATGAAACAGCCTGCGTCTCATCAATACTCCAATAGTTGATAAACCCTTTCCAAACATCAGGATTTAGACACTTAGGCATTTTTTTTGCCTTGCTTCCATTTTTGCTACCACAAATACAAGTGATTTCCGTAAAAGGTGTTGGCTTCAACGTCAAAAGCTTTTCGCACTTTCTGACATTGACTGCTTTCCCAATTATAATCTTGCTATAAACAGTGAAAAAATAATAATTAAATAAATTATAAATTAAATATTAAAACTTATAAAAATAATAATAACAGTTATCTTACAGCAAAAGTCTTGAACCACATCTTTTTGGTTACTTCGTCCACATGTCCTTGACATGGTTTATCCAATTGTTTCTTAAAAATATTAAGTATAGATTTTGTTATTCCACTATCTAAACCAAACCTGAAAAACATATTTTTAATACTAATTAGTTAAGGACCAATTCATCAATTTTATTAATTAGATCAAATGTAATTAATTACCATGTAGCTCCATTTTCTTCTTCTGGGTGGAGTCTCGGCATATGTTGTCGGCCTGGTTGACTAACAAACTCTTCAATGCTCATAACTTGTGGAGGAGCTGAGTTCCTTGTCTCAGGGACACTAGAAGGATTTTGGGATGGGGAGCCACTTGGTGATGGCCGGAGAGGGAAACGGTTAGATGACGTCGCATGAAAGTCTCCATAAGACCTACACAATTTAATAAAATAGTAATCAACAAATAAATAAAATGACTTATTTTTTACAAAAAAGTTAAAATCTAAAATATAACAATTTTAAAACTAAATCCAATCAAAATCTTTAAACTAATATCAAAATTTTAAGAAAAACCTACACAATTTAAATAAATTAGTAAGCAAATAAAATGTTTTTTTTTATTTATTTACAACACTATTTTAAATTCCAAAATATAACAGCTTTAAAACTAAATCCAATCACAATATTTAAACTAATATAAAAATTATAAGAATAACCTAAACAATTTAAATAAATAATCAACAAATTAATTCTAAAGTAAATTCTTTCTATAATTGTTTCTATAATTCTTTCTAAAATTAATTATGAATTAGTAATTAACAAGTAAATAATTTTTTTAAAAAACCTAATTCTTCCTAATTAGAAAGTAAATAAAATAAATTCTTCCTAATTCTAATTCTAAAAACCAAATTCTGGATTAAATTCTTCCTAATCCTAATATAAATCCATATCAAAATCCTAATTCAATAAGTGGAGGAGAAGACCGACGAAGGAGTGGAGGAGAAGACCGATGACAGAGTGGAGGAGAAGACCGGAGAAGACCACCACCGGCGGGGAGTAGACGACCACCGGCAAAGGAAAAATCGGCGGCAAGGCAACAAGCAGCAGGGAGGGAGAAGACCACCGGCGGAGGGACGGTTTTAACAGCGCAGTTTCGGCTGCGAAAAAAATTGTGAGTTCGCGTATATATAAAACTTTCAGAGGGATATAACCATCGGAAATATCTAGGAAACAATTAGGGTTTTGCCGCGTGAATGAAATAATTAGGGTATTATTTTTCGCTTCGCAAAACCTTCAGAAATAAATCATCCCTCGGAAATATTTTGGGTCCCCTCGGAAATCTGTCTCATAGTAATTGCATGTATATCTATTGGCTAGTCAACCATTTATCTAACCCAAAAAACACAAACTTTGGAAATTCCTCGGACAGTCCAAATCCCTTGGAACTCCGTCGGAAATATTGGACCCATTGGTAATCCGTCGGAAATTTCCAAGAACTTTTAGACGGATTTTATTTTTTATAACTGTTTTATTAATATGAATTGATATTAAGAGTTGTTTAAAACTAGACTAAGACATATTGTCAACACAGTTACAATTAGGATCATAATAGATAAAAAATCACATAGTTTTTATAAATCAAATAAATTTCCACTAAGTTTCAACTATATCTCTAATATCAGCTTATAAACACTTAAGTGTAGATAATGTAATCTTTCAAGTATTGTATTTTTTTTGTGGTACAATGTTTCATAATCTAATTAATTGTCAAATATGGCTTATCATAGTATTAGACAACACATTAGATGTATCAAAATTACTAAATTCTTTGCATAAATAAAATCCCGAGGAAAATCGTCGGAAATTACCGACGAATTTCAGAGGATGTGGAAGAACTTTTCGACAGATTTCAGAAGACGCGGTTTAAACCTCGGTAATTAGTCGGAAGTTTCTTAGGGTTTTACTAGGAAATGAGTTTTTTTCCTTAATATGACCACGTTCGTCTTCCCTCGGGCAACCCTCTGAATTTTCTTACGGAATTCCGAGGACTTGTCCGACGGATTTACGAGACCATATTAGTCTCCTTGGTTATCCATCTGTAATAAAGAAACTAATATATATATATATATATATATATATATACAAATACATACCAAACTAGATATATAATTGCTAATTTAAATTTATGAAAATATTATATGAAAACTTCAAGAGTTAAAATTTATTTCCATGTTTTATAAATACATACATATGATTATGAAAATGGAATAAAATAAAATTAAGACAATTTATTCCTCCTCTTCTTCATCCGATGAATATTCAGAATTGTCCGAATCAGAAGCATCCTCAAATTCTCCACTCTCTTACTCAGAATCATCGTAAACCTCGTCATCTACAAAGTTGGTAAAATCAACGACAAGATCAATTTCTAGAGAATGGTCAACCGCTGTTATGGTACCCAATGAGTTTTGCTGCATAGGTTCATGCTCACTATCATTAGAAAACCCAACAATCCTTCCTCTAGGATTCACTGACATCACTGTGATCCAAGGGTCGTTTGCTCCAGTTGCCCGTGGATATCTAATGTAGCATACTTGATCGGCTTGGGAAGTGAGAATGAATGGATCATATTCCTGGAGTCTCTTTCTCAAATGTAATGTTGTGACACCAAATTCGTCATGTTTCACACCATACCCAACAATTGGATCGTACAATTCACATGAGAAAACAATGCACCGTAAATTGATCATCCCCGGATAACGAACTTGTAAGATTTCACGTAGGACACCATAGTATACAAGATCACCAGATTGTGCCGACACACCATAATCACAAGTTGGCCTGGTCTTTTTGAGTCTAAGAATCTTGAATGCGTAACCACGAGTACAATACATGGGATACGCTTCCACAACATATAAAGGCTCATTAGCAAACTCCAATAACCATGTAGAAATTGATTGCCCTTTAGAATACATTGTTGTTACCTATAGAAAGTTATGTTTAGAAAATATTAGAAAAATAAAATAACTTTTATTTGAAAATATATTTACTAACAAATTTTAAATAAGAAAAATATTACGTAGAATTTTAGTCAACGACTAAATTCAGCCTGCTCGATTTTTTGAACTTCATCCTCGCTCATGTCTGGATATGTAAAGCGTACTTGGTCAAAGTAAATCCTATAAATTAATTAACATGAGGATAAATAAATTTGCAATTTCAAATATAATAAAAAATTAGCATTATATTGTAAATTTTTTACCTCTCATACTCTAGAAGCTCTTCACAATTTGTGATTATGTACATGTGCATGTGTTGTACCTCTTCCTCTATAAGCCTCCGTTTCTTTGCTTTTCCACTTAATCAACCAATTTGGGAAAATATTATTGCGACTTGTACAGGGTAAAAAAGGTGTCTCCCCACCGTCATCATGTCGAGCAGGATTTTGCATCTTTGTTTGGACATGTTTCGGAAAATAATATTCCGAGAAGTGTGCGGTTTCTTCGTTGATGCTTTGTGCTACAATAGAACCTTCGACTCTCGCCAAATTTTTAACTTTCTTCTTAAGAGTGCCAATGTAGCGCTCAAAAGGACACATTCATCGATACTGAACAGGACCGCCAAGTGCTAACTCCCGTGGGAGATGAATTGGAAGATGTTCCATAACATAAAAAAATGACGGTGGAAAAATCTTCTCAAGGTTACAAAGAAGATTTTTGCTCCAAGCTATGTATCCCTTCTACTATAAGCGTCCTTGTGCATAAATCTCGAAAGAACACACTTATAGCTGCATATATTATAACATGAAATGTTAAGATATTAATATAAACATTGATAATTAGGCATAAAAGTTAAAGAAATTGTATGATAAAATACCTGCAATTGCTTTGTGTACATCATGTGGTAGAAGATGCTGAAATGCAAATGGAAGGAGGCACTGCATAATGACATGACAATCGTGGTTTTTCATTCCTTGAAACCCCCCTTCTCCCATATTCACACAGTTACGAAGATTAGATGCATACCCATCAGAAAATTTAACATGCATCATAATCCACTCTAAAAATGCTTCCTTGGAAGATGCATCTAATCGGAATCGAGGGGTTGGTGCTTCCCATTTGGCATGACATGAAGTTTTTTTCGAGAACATATATCAGGCAAGTCCAATCTAGACTTCAAATTGTCTTTTGTCTTTCCTGGAACATTTAGTACAGTGTTCATGAGATTATCGAAAACGTTCTGTTATGTATGCATGACATCAAGATTGTGCTTCAACAAAAGATCCTTCCAATATGGTAATTCGAAGAAGATACTAAACTTGTGCCAGTTGTGATGATCGCCATATCCATCAACAATATCATGCTCATTACCACCGCAAACCATTGTCTTCTCAGAACCAAAATCTCTTAACTGATTCAGAATTTCTTCGCCAGAATACTCAGGAGGTGGTGCTCCAACGATAAGGATGGTCTTCAGGGAGCCATCGTCTGTGACAATCAAACCAACTCGTTTTACGTCCGTGTTTCAGCTGAAATGCATTGGTGTTATCTTGACAATACGAACAAGCTAACCGTCCATGCGTTGTCCATCCAGATAACATACCATAGGCTGGAAAATCGCTTATAGTCCACATAAGCATCACCCACATGTTGAAATTTTGGTTCATTGAAACATTGAACGCTTCTACACCATGCTCCCATAACATTTGTAACTGATATATCAATGGCTGCAAAAAAATATCAAGTGCTTTCCTCGGATGATCTGGACCTGGAACAAGAATGGTGAGAAAAAGAAACTCCCGTTTCATAGACAAAGATGGCGGCAAATTATAAGGTGTCACGATAACTGGCCACAAGGAATATTGCCTCCCATGTTTCCCAAAAGGATTGAAACCATCTGTAGAAAAACCAAGATAAGCGTTCCTTGGCTCATACGCAAAGCCAGGGTAGACTGACTGAAAATGTTTCCATGCTTCTGCATCTGATGGGTGTGCAATTACATCGTCTGATGTACGTTCTGCATGCCATCTCATTGCTCCTGTTGTACGCTCTGACAGATACAATCTTTTCAACCTCTCCGCCAACGGTAAATGCCACATTCTTTTATATGGTATGGGAACTCTTCCACTTGTGTCCTAATACCGAGGTTTATGACAAAAACGACATGAAGTGCGGCCTTCATCTTCTCTCCAATAAATCATACAATTATCACTGCACACATCTATCTCACGATATGGCAAACCAAGTCTATCTACGAGTTTCTGCACCTCATAGTACGAAGCTGGTGAAAGATTATTCTCTGGCAAAATTTCTTTCATCAAATCAGTAATCGCATCCACACAACCCTCCGCTAAATTCCAATCCTTCTTTATGCCCATCAACCTAGTTGCAGCTGATAATGGTGAATGACCCTTCTTACAACCATCATACAATGACATATTTGTCGCATCTAACATATCAAAGAATCTTCGGGCTTCTAAATTTGGTTGTTCTACTTTATCTCCATCCTGAATTAATGAGGGCACATTTTTCCTAAATGCATCGTTCACCATCTGAAATGTACCTACATCTACTTCTATCGATGGTTCTTCTACACTATCCGGAATATAATGTTGACTAGTACCGCCATAATCTACTATTGATTCACTTTCTCCATGCGAAAACAATATCTTATAACCCGGCATAAATCTATCCCTAAACAAATGCTTCTTTACTAATGATACCTCCAGATTTTTATAATTATGACATTTTGGACAAGGATAAGACATAGTACTTGTTTCTCGCATTATGCTATGGTTTGACGCGAATAACATGAATTGTCTAAGACCTTCCTTGAACTCTTCGGTAGGTTTATCCATCCATCAACGAAAATAACCATAATGATCTGAAGAAGACATTATTGTTGGTATTGTGTATATTTCCGTTTACCAAACAAGTGAATCATAACTTGAATATATATACACAAAATATCCAAGAGATTTCCAAAGGATTTCCGAGGGATTTTAAATTGCAACGGTCACATTCAACGGATATAAACGCAACGGCTATATCGCAACAGATATAATCGTAACGGATATAATGAGAATGAATATAATGGCATAGTTCTCAGTAATCCGTTAGAAATCTGTTAGAATTTACCAACGGTCTTCTGTTCCTCTGAAATTCGTTGGAAGGTTTGAAAAATTTTTGACAGATTTCGACGACCTGGTTTTCGTCAGAAATTTCCAAGATATTACCAACAGAATAACAAATTTCCGAGGGTTTTCTGAGAGTCGTCGTTTCCTCAGAATTTCCTCGGAAATATGTCGGAAACCTCTTGGAAAACTGTCGGAAATTTCCTACGGATTTTTTCTGTCAAAAATTCCGTCCGAAATCGACGTGCTTTCTTGTAGTGTTGACCATCGTGGGAAAGTACTACTTGTCACTTGTTAGTGTTGTCACTTGTCAAAAAGTCACCAATAGGAGCTTGCCTAACTAGTAAAATCCCCTGTTTTAGAAATCGCTAGGCGGTAGTCGGGCGGTCGGGATGGGCCTATCGCCTAGCGAGAAAATCGGGAATTAAACAGGAATTAATCGGGGACTAGTTTTAGAGTTATTTTATTAAATTAATAATAAAATACAAATATATATTATTAAATCTATACTATTAAAGCAAGAGTACTCCCTAGATTCAAAATGGACCATGACTTGGTTTTGGTAGGTTTTTCATTAAAAATGATTAGAGAAACACAAAATTTAATCTAATTAACCTATAGTTTTGTTTATGACAAATGACCATTATACCCTCGATCGATCACTTAAAAAATTATGGGTCGGGACGCGAATCCTAAAATATCCGACAACAGAAGAAAAAAAAACCGCGGATCTGTTTGTACTCCAAATTAATCATTTTCGGATCCAGTATATTATTTCATTCAAGATTAGTTATTTAAGATCCCAAACAGAGTTATTCGTTATAGGCAAACACTCTGATTTCATTTTCCTATAAGGTATTTAAATGCTAACCATAAATTTTAATTACTAAAAATTCGGATAATTGCTTGATTTCCGATTTTACGTTGAAGGAAAATTTTGATAGGATATTACCGAAACAGATCATAACAAATATTATTTTAAAAGGAAAATTTTGTGATTCAGTTAAAATCTTAGAAAACGAATATTCAAGTTACCAAATTTTACTAAATTGTTTGATTTCCGATATTATAATTATTCTCTAATGTTTTATGATAAATTATTCAAAGGAGTATTCATTTCCCAGTTGTAACGAATCAAGGAATAAATATATTTTGCGTATATTAGAGATATCAAATCTTAACTTCTAAGTGATAACCTAAATCTACATAATTTCACTATTGGAATATTATACTAAAAGAATACATTTTTAATTCGTTACACAAAATGATGGCTCTACCCCTTTCATACACTCCTTTGAAAGATCTGAAACCATACAAAAATGCTTGGCGTATTCAAGTTAAAATTCTCCACATTTGGAGAATGAATACCGCTAAACTTGGTGAATCACTCGAACTAATTTTGGCTGACGAAACAGTATGTATTTTAGTTTCTTAATATAAGATTCTTTTACTAATAGATTAATATCAATTCATTCCAAAAGTTTTTTTTTGGTTTATATAGGCTGACAAAATAGGAGCTTCTGTCATAAAGGATCATATCAACAAGTTTGAAGCTGAATTGGTGCCTGGAACTTGGAAAGTTATATCAACTTTTGGTTTGAATCTATGTATAGGCTACTTGCGTCCTTCTCTTATAAAGTATAAGATCAGTACCAGATATGGTAACACAATTTTTCTTTCTGATAATGTATCTGATGATCACTACCTATCATTCACATCGTTTGATAGTATACTTGCTGGAAATCTTGACAAAAATCTGCTGCTAGGTAATTTCATAATACGTATCTTTTGTTACTACTTTAGAAAGATGAATTTATTAATAGTTATATTATCTATATTTACAGACGTTATTGGTCAAGTCGTCAGTTCTGGAGGGATAGAAGAAATCACAAGTCGTAACAACATTACCAGGAAGAAAATTGAGTTCGAGATAAGAGACACTGAGTAATATTATAAATCTATAGTTATAGTTATAGATTTCAAAGCTTATACGTTAGACTATTTTTATATAATCTATGTTTGTTCAAATTCTTAATATAGGGATAAACGATTATCATGTACTCTGTGGGAAACCTACGCTGAAGCTTTAGATCGTGCTATCAATGAGTCAAGTGATGGTATGGTTATGTGTTTCCTACGCTTTGTTAAACAAAACAGCTTCAAAGGTAATAGTACGGATAATATTTATACATTTAATTTGTTAATACCAAAATTAATTGTAGAAAACCTTTAACTACTATATAATATTTCTATTTTATTTCAGAAAACGATACATTGAGAATACTTTCAATTCTTCTATCTTGATGAGCAATCCTCAGTTACCAAAGATGGAGGCTTTTCAGAACATGTAAATTCAAAGAGCATTGAAATTATTTAAAAACAAATTGTTTCATTATTATTTACTATTTCTCTTTTTTATAATAGTCTTCCTGCGGATCAATTGGCTTTAACAATTACCAATTGTGGTGGAAAGAGAGTTTATAACCCGTCTGGCTCCAAGAGTGGTCTTCACTTCCCTTTGCAAATGATCGCTGACGTACTTGCTGAAACAGAGGTAGTTTACACTTCTTAATAGTCTAACAATATATTAACTTAATCTGTTTTGGAAAATCAATGTCGTATAAGCTTAAGGATATTATATTATTTAGATAGGTAGGAAAATGTAGAATTGCATATACTATATCAGCAATCGATACAGATTAGGGTTGGTTCTATATTAGCTGTCGAAAGTGTAATAAGAAGATTGATAAAGAGGACCTGACTATTAAATTGGAAGATGTCAAGAAACCAAGCAAACCAAGGTGGAAGTGTGAAACCTGTAACGAGTGGGCCACGTTGATTGAGCCTAAGTAAGTCTTCTAATTAAGCTAAATTTTCATCTATTTTGAAATATGAATATTTGTTGGTTGACCTATTAGATGATTTATTCCTCTTTAGGTACAAATTACATGTCCACGTTTGGGACAAGAGTGGTGAAACCAAAATTTTCATGTTTGATAGTTGGGCATCAAAAATCGTGGGTGTTTCCGCAGCTGAAATACTAAATGGTTCATTTGAAGAGTTATATTTTTAAATTGTAGATACATTTTTTAACAAAATATGGAATCATTCACAATATCCAATATGCAGATTATGGATCCTACTATGATCCCTGATCAGATTAAGGCTGTGTGTGGCAAGACATTCCAATTTCTGATATTTATTGTTGGGGACAATATGTCTGGTGCTAATGATAGTTACAAGGTTGCTAATGTCTGGGAAGGCAATAAATTCATGGAAATGGGTAATGAAGCATCTGAAAATACTATAGACAGAATTAGTCTCACCCATTCTGAACAGGTATGCCTTTTTTTTATTATACATATAAATCTATATATCTATATAGTAGTATCAGGTACCTCTAATGTATATACTATTTTACGTGCAGGCATCACTAATGATTACTAATGGCACTGAGCCTTATGAAGCTGATCATTCTTTCAGTTCAACTCCTTCGTCGAAGCGCAAAACAGAATCAACGGACCCTAACATTGATCAATCATCTACAAGTAAGAAACAATGTTCCAATCTCTCTACTGATTTCACCGAAGATAAAGGAGATTATCCTCCCAAGGATTTGAATGAAGTCATTAGCTGTGAAGATGTTGATCACGGAAAAGCATAGTCCTACTCCATGTTTGGTTTCCAATTATTTTCACATTTACAATTTGAACAATAAAAAGCATTTTAAAATGCTTAATTTTAAACTTTCTTGGTTATTTATTTGGTTCAGTTTTCTCTACAACATTGCTTTGTTACC
>NC_025688.1:6105078-6121682 GCF_000633955.1 Camelina sativa
TATTGCTTTGTTTGTAATCTCTTACGAACCTACTATCCGATATTGTCGAATATATACCCTCTTACATAGCTACTATTCAATATTGATGTGTGTCTGATTTTGTAAGCAGCTATATTATGCAAAGTATGGGATTATATAAAGAGACTGAATTAGCGTATAGCCACAAATATTTATTTTTAAACACTATAAACTTCGAAAATAAATTGAAATACCTATCTCAGACAAGAAAAAGAAAAATTAAAAAAACAAATTAGTAAAAAAAAATATAATCTTGTGCTGTAGCACGGGTTATCCCCTAGTATATGAGTAATTCTGTTTATGTTAAAAAAAAATCAAATAAAATATAAAATTATAGTATTATCTTTAAAATTACGGTAAACACATAAAAAGAAAATTTTATGATTTTTATTAAAATTTTGTACATTAGTTATTGTAAANCAACATTGCTTTGTTACCAATAAATCACTATGGTATTTTAAGTGCTAATGTGATTGATTTGTTCTCAACTGAATTTTGTTAAAGAGAGATTTGACTGCTTAGTTTTTTTCTTTACTTTTACAGATTGTACTAAATTATTAATTTACTAATATAGAAATCTTCTATACTGTTAAATAAGGATCTCTTTCTACAGAGACATTGATGATGAATTAGACTTCTAAAAATCATAGTTTTTAATGGAGTATATGATGATGAAATCTACTTTGAAGTAGCAGCAGTTTCATCATGTATCTATAAATGTAAAAGACAATTTATACTAAGTCATATTTTTATTGCAGAAGTAATTTTAATCGTTGAAATAATTTATGGTACATGCGATTAGTAAAAACTTTAATTCAAGCAGACTGTATAATTGATATTAGTACATTATAAATATGAATTAATCAATTATGCTTTATAGTTTCAATTTTATAATTTAATTACATTTTCAAATTTAACCAATGCATGGATGGATTCAAGTCCAAAAAAAAAGATTTTTCATATTTTCAAAGTCTTTGCATTGATTCTATCAATTTCGAATTGACATTACGAAATTGACATAAATTGTTTACATAACCTCCAATCACTCTTCATATTCCTCTTGAAAATGTTGGTATATACTTGCCTATACCCGTTTTCTCACATGGTCAGTTATATGTAGCAATGTCAAGGGTTAAATCAAAGTCTGGATTGAAGATGTTGATAACAGATAGTGGGGGAAAACCTCAAACAAAGACAACCAATGTTGTTTTTAAAGAAGTTTTCCAAAATCTTCACTAGGAAATGGAATGGTAATTAATCCCTAAATTCTTGGTATATTATAATTTTGTTTGACTAATATATATGTTACTAACTCTATATTTATTCTAATTTGGTCTACAGATTAAATACAATAAATGGTTGAATGGGTTAAGGAAGGAATATGATACTTTCATGACTATATGAGTCATTTCTATTGTTACTAATCTTTTTTTTATTTTCTTATTGTTTACTTTGGATATTAAACATTCATAAACACAAATTATTATTATTGCTTTGAATCTTAGAACACAAACCAACAAAACTATAGTCCAATATTGCTTTGTTTGTAATCTCTTACGAACCTACTATCCGATATTGTCGAATATATACCCTCTTACATAGCTACTATTCAATATTGATGTGTGTCTGATTTTGTAAGCAGCTATATTATGCAAAGTATGGGATTATATAAAGAGACTGAATTAGCGTATAGCCACAAATATTTATTTTTAAACACTATAAACTTCGAAAATAAATTGAAATACCTATCTCAGACAAGAAAAAGAAAAATTAAAAAAACAAATTAGTAAAAAAAAATATAATCTTGTGCTGTAGCACGGGTTATCCCCTAGTATATGAGTAATTCTGTTTATGTTAAAAAAAAATCAAATAAAATATAAAATTATAGTATTATCTTTAAAATTACGGTAAACACATAAAAAGAAAATTTTATGATTTTTATTAAAATTTTGTACATTAGTTATTGTAAAACATCATAAACTCTTAATTTAAATGTCTAAATAACAAATATATATATATATATATATTTAATTTATATTTGACTTCAGAAATAATTGTTATATCCAAAATTAAGCGGAAAGTAATCGGAATAGACAAGTTATAATCAAATTAGACGGACATAATTGGATAATCGATGCTAGGCAGTGATTAGTCATTAATCGAGGCGAAGAGGGCGGGACTAGCAATTTTGCGGGGCGTAATTGGTGCTAGGCATAAATTTTCCAAACAGGGCATCCTTTTCCTTTTAACTTGTCAGGACAATAAATTTTTCCTCCTGCAGTTTCAAAATCTATTGAGCACAATAACAAAACATTTCATACCTCTCCAATGTGAAGGCTGATTGTTTAGCTCGTTCTTCTAGAATGCTATTGTCAGAAACGATTTTTGTAAACACCTTTCCTCTAGTTTGGGCAACCAATCTACGGATATTATTTTAATTAATATTAGGTTGAAAAAACAAAAGTCGCCTTATAAAAGCTAAAAATATTGCGTGATCTTTTTAGTTGAGTGGACCCCGTCCGTTCTGTAATGCATATGGCGGAAAAGAACAAAAGATAGGAGGAGGGATCTGTTTCAGCTTTATTTTTTTTCATTTTAAAAGATTTCACCCAACTGTTTTAAAAATTCACATAGTAATTTGATTTGATGTTTGAACTCTTATATTTTTTGTTCTCATGATAAATGGATATATATTACTCTAAAAAAAATAGGACGATGTTTCATAGTCATATTAAAAATAAATTAAAATAATTCCAAATATAATTGAGCACAATGTTTGATTTATTACACATTATAAATTTATAAATTTTATTAGTTTATTATGGTTCTTCATTTTAAAGAATTCAAGGTAAAATATCATTAACTATGTGCTACACATGTAAAACATCATTTTATTATTTTGTTAACATTATCAATATTAAAATTATATATATATATATAATTACGTCGATTAAATTAATATTATGTAAAAAAATATTATCTAGCGGTATGCCGGGGGTTAAATTATAAAATTAAAAATCAAAATACAAATATACAATCTTAAACAGTAAAGAAAGAAAGAAAAAAACTAACAAACAAATATAATCTTATTTTATTTTGAAGTAACAAGTAACTTGTCTTATAGGACAATTATTGGATTAGTCCCTAAAGTTACCTCTCTTATTCACCTCTTCTTAATTAACCCATCAAAATTTACCATGTAATTTAATCAAACAAATTAAATAATTAATATTATCTAAATAGATTATTTAAAACAAATCAGCATAACTTAATAAGATAAAAATATAAAACTCTAACCATTTTTTTACAAACCTCAACTGAAATATAATTTTATTTAATTATAAATCTAAATCCTAATCCTTATTTTAAATCCAAACCAACATATAATTTTGTTTAATAATAAAATCTAAATCCTAAACGCTAACCACTATTTTATAAATCAAAACTGACATATAATTTTCATTAATTACAAAATCTAAACTCTAACCCTCTTTTGTAAACTCAAATCTACATATAATTTAAAAATGTAAATTCTAACCTTTTTTTATAAATTCAATCCAACATATAATTTTCTTAATAAAAAATCTACAAATTTTGTTTCTTTAATCTTTAATTTGTTTTGTTTTTTGAATTTCGTTTTAATTTATTTTTTAAATAATATATGACATGGCATATTTTTCTTAGTTAGCTCCATATGACATGGAGTTTGAAATTGTTACGCACTATATCAGTTGGGTGAAGATAGTGACATGAGAGCATCGGATGCAACTTTATCCTTTAGCAATCACCTCGAAATAACTCTTTTCTTTTTTCTAGATGAAACTTTTTTGATCACAGGTTCAGATAGTACTTTGATACATACCATGCCAAGATCAAGATCGAAGTTGCTCTGTTGTGTTTCATCATAATAATGTAAAGATATTTTATATAAGATATGAATTATGAGTATATATCATAATCATGTATATTTAATTTGATTTTTAATCTACCAAAATATCTATCCTTATCCCATCCTAATAAAATATGTATCCTGTGCGCTTGATTCGGCCGAAAGAGAAGGAGAGGAGGAAGAGAGAGAGAGAGTATGATGATGCTGAGGCAAACCGCAAAAAAGGCTTATCTAGGGCTAAGGAATCCGACGGCGTCTCCACTAGGAGGAGGGGTTGGGCGTTGTTATAGTATTTGGGAGTTGGCACCTGGCACGTGTGAAGCAGAATGTAGCAGATAAGAAGGGATGAGTCACGTGTGAAGGGTGAGAACGGATGAGCTGTATGGAGCTGGAAAGGTCGGTTGCGGTTGAAGGATGTCAACATAACGGCAGTTAAATAAATGTTAACACTGTTAACGGCACTAGTAGTATAAGAGCATTGTTTAGCTCATCTTTATGCATATGAATATTTTGGGTTTGCAAAATACTTTCGAAAACTCTCTTTTCCTCATCGTTTAGCCAGTTTCTCTCTGTGAGATTCTTGCTGGTGAGATGACGATGCTGCGTTCTATTTGTTGAGTTATTAATTTCGTTAACACTGGTATCAGAGTTAGAGACTCCTTGGAAACAATGGCGGTGGAAACGAGATCTCAGCTTACTCGAGCTGACGAAGTGGTGGGTACGAGTAGATCGGTGATTCCGTTAGCTGAAGCGAGATTGAATGCTCTAGGATCTCAGATCGCACAGGTACTTGATCGAACTTCAGCTTTAGAAGTTGCGATTGTTGAACAAAATAAAAAAATTGACGCAAACATTGCCGATATGTTTGAAATGGCGAATATGACAGCAACCTGCGTCCAACGGAAAGGCCAATGGAAAACAAATCTGTGGGGGTGAGGCTCCGATAGTATCGGCAACACCAGAACATTTGGCGGAGAGATCTGATCGTGGTAGAAGTGATGGATCAGGATATCAAAGCAGAAGTGATGGATCAGGTTATCAAAACAGGGGAGATTGCTTGGGTTATCAAAACAGGGGAGATGGCTCGGGTTATCAGAACGGGGGTGATGGTGGGGGTTATCAGAATCATTACTCTGGACTAACTAGAGTTGGGAAGGTCGACTTTCCTCGATTTAATGGAGAACGCTTATCGGAGTGGTTTTTCAAGGTGGAGGATTTTTTCTCTCTGGATTTCACCCCTGGTGAGTTCAAGGTTAAGATGGCGGCGATGCATTTTGATGGTCATGCGGCAGCTTGGCATCAGTCTTTGGTTCAGACACCGTTGGGAAGGAATGTTTCGCGAGATTGGCCATCCTATAAATTGTTGTTGCAGGAACGCTTTGAGGATGTGTTGGATGACCCCATTGCAGAGCTTAAGCAGTTGCAGGAAACGAATGGTATTGTTGATTATCATCAACGGTTTGAGTTGATACGAAACAGGGTGACTCTTTCTGAAGATTATCTGATGAGAGCTTATCTAGCTGGCCTCAGGTTGGACACACAGATGCATATCCGCATGTTTCAACCCCAATCTGTTCGTCAATGCTTGGTTTTGGGAAGGTTGTATGAGAAGGCTCACCCAGTGCAGAAAGGAAGTGCAGGAGGGTGGTTGTCGTCTAAATCAAACTTTGCTACTCCAATGATGAAAAAACAGGCAACTGATAAGGAGAAGAAAGTAGTCCAGTCTTCTGACAATGATACTAGCGTGGTGGCACCTAAGAACAGGAGGTTCTTATCTCAAGAGGAAATGAGTGAGCGACGTGCCAAGGGGCTATGTTACATTTGTGATGAGAAATATACCCCTGACCACTACTTGAAGCATAAGAAGTCATAGGTTTATATGATAGAAGTGGAGGAAGAACCAGGAGAATGGGAGAATCCGGAAGTTCAGGTCACTGGTGAGGAAGACAGTGATACACCAAGGGTTTCAATCAGTGCAGTTTCAGGGATCACTGACTACAGGACTCTGAAAGTGAGAGGAGTACATAGCAAGAAGGTATTGTTCATCCTCTTAGACACCGGATCCACACATAATTTTATGGATCCCAGAACAGCTAAGGCGTTAGGAGTTGCAGTGCAGTCAGCGGGGTTTACCAATGTAACAGTTGCAGATGGGAGTACGCTTGGAGTTCAGGGCAGGGTAACACATTTTGACTGGTCGTTTCAGGGCACTCCTTTCAAAGACGATTTCATGTTGATTCCCTTAGGAGGGTGTGACATGGTGTTAGGAGTTCAATGGTTGGCCCCATTGGGAGATATGACATGGAACCTGCAGAAATTAGAAATGGGATTCTGGTGGAAAAGACAAAGAATCATGCTTCACGGGATCAAGCAAGGTGCGGTGAGAATGATAAAAGCTACCAAGTTTAATAAGGTCCAAGAGGAGTCGGCTCAAATCTCCATGATATGTGCCAATGAAGTTGGAACAGGAAGAAATGATGTTATTCGCCGTGGAAACTAGTCAGGATGAAAATGCCAACAACGCGTCTGTTTTGCAACTAAAGGAGACATTTTCTGACATCTTTAAGGAGCCAATAGTTCTACCTCCTTTCAGGAAGGAGCAGATCCGGTGAATCAAAGGCCCTATCGTTAAGATGAGATTGACAAGAATGTTCAAGAGTTATTGAAAGCAGGCACCATACGCGTCAGCTCAAGTCCGTTTTCTTCTCTGGTGGTGTTAGTGAAGAAGAAAGATGGAACTTGGCGACTTTGTGTGGATTATAGAGGACTAAATGGGTTAACCATTAAGAATAGGTTCCATATTCCTTTAATTGAGGACCTTATGGATGAGTTAGGAGGTTCTGCGGTCTTTTCGAAGATAGACTTGCGTGCAGGTTATCATCAAGTTCGAATGGAACCGGAGGATATCCATAAAATGGCATTCAAGACTCACAGTGGACACTTCGAATATCTAGTTATGCCTTTCGGCTTAACCAACGCTCCAGCGACGTTTCAAGGGTTGATGAATTCATTGTTCAAGGAGTTCTTGCGTAAGTTCGTCCTAATCTTTTTTGACGATATATTGGTATACAGTCTGAATATGGAAGATCATGTCAAACATCTCCAGCAAGTGTTTCACACTATGCGTTTGAACCAACTGTATGCCAAGGAGGGTAAGTGCGCTTTTGCAACAGCTAAAGTTGAGTATTTGGGGCATTTTATTGCTGCTGGTGGAGTGTCTACGGACCCTGCCAAGGTCAACGCTGTTGCAGAGTGGCCAGTACCAGTGAACTTGAAGCAACTGCGAGGGTTCTTAGGTCTTGCAGGGTATTACAGGCGTTTTGTCAAGAATTTTGGCACAATTGCTCGACCTTTGACTCTGCTCACTTAAAAAGACTCTTTTGTTTGGTCACCTGAGGCATTGGAGGCTTTCAACCATCTTAACCTGGCTTTGAGTCAGGCACATGTTCTTGCTCTGCCACGGTTTGACAAGCCTTTCTTGGTGGAAACAGATGCAAGCACGAAAGGGATTGGGGCAGTGCTTATGCAAGAGGGTCATCCTCTAGCTTTTATCAGTCGACACTTGAAGGGTAAACAGCTAAACCTATCTATCTATGAGAAAGAACTTTTGGTTGTGGTTTTTGCGGTTCAGAAGCAGCGACACTATCTACTCCCCAATCATTTTATCATAAAGACGGATCAACGAAGCCTCAAATATCTCCTGGAGCAACGTTTGAACACACCAATTCAACAACAGTGGCTCCCAAAGTTACTGGAATTCGACTATGAGATCCAATATCGACAAGGTAAAGATAATGTGGCAGCTGATGCTTTGTCCCGAGTTGAAGGAGCAGAGGTTCTTCATATGGCCATGTCGGTGTTAGAGTGTGATTTGATGAAAGACATTCAAGCTCATTATGACACAGATGTGGAGTTGAAACAACTCATTTCGGAGCTCTCTTCAAATCCAAACGCTAGGAAGCATTATTCGTGGGTACATTCAGTGTTGAGGAGGAAAAGTAAAATTGTTGTCCCTAATGATCTTCCACTCAGAAACTCTATTCTCCAATGGATGCATTGTTCAGGTTCTGGCTGACACTTTAGCAGAGACACAACGTATCAAAAGGTGAAAGGGTTGTTTTACTGGAGAGGAATGGTTGTGGATATCCAAACCTATATTCGAAGTTTTGTGGTATGTCAACTGTGCAAATACGACACAGCGGCGTACCCTGGCTTGCTCCAACCCCTAGATATTCCAGAAGCCATTTGGATTGACCTGTCAATGGACTTCATAGACGGTCTTCCGGAATCTGCAGGTAAAACAGTCATATTTGTGGTGGTCGACAGATTGACAAAGGCAGCTCACTTCATGGCTCTTTCTCATCCTTACACTGCTATGTCTGTGGCTCAAGCATTCCTTGACACTGTGTACAAGCTTCATGGATGCCCTCGCTCGATTGTAAGTGACAGAGATACTGTATTCCTCAGTATGTTTTGGCGGGAGTTGTTTGCAATGCAGGGAGTCGATTTGCACTTTTCCAGCGCCTACCATCCTTAGAGTGATGGTCAGACAGAAGTGGTAAATCGTTGTGTGGAAACTTATCTCTGATGTATGTGTAGTGATCGCCCTCACTTGTGGAGTCAGTGGTTGCCGTTGGCCAAGTTCTAGTATAATACCAATTTTCACACTGCAACACATTTGAGTCCGTTTGAGGCAGTTTATGGACAAGCTCATCCTCTCCACTTACCCTATCTTCCTGGAGAGTCCAAAGTGGCGACAGTAGCAAGAAGTTTGCAAGAATGTGAACAAATGCTCTTGATACTGAAATTTCATCTCTTAAGGGCTCAACACAGAATGAAACAAATAGCTGATGCTCATCGATCAGAGAGGGAGTTTGCTGTTGGAGATCTGGTTTTTGTGAAGTTACAACCATATCGTCAAGGCTCAATGGTGGTTCGTGCTAATCAGAAGTTAGCCCCCAAGTATTTTGGTCCATACAAGATTGTTGATCGATGTGGTAAGGTCGCTTACACACTGCTGCTTCCAGCGGGTTCACTCATTCATCCAGTGTTCCACTTTTCTCAACTCAAAGCAGCAATGGGTAATGTGCTCACATCGACTCGGCTACCTTCTGTGGTTGTGGATGTCCTTCTCAAAGAACCAGTGGCTATCTTGGATCGGAAAATGGTTAAGAGACAGGGTCGGGCAGCAACGATGGTATTGGTTCAATGGACTAACGAAACTGAAGCTGATGCAACGTGGGAGTATCTCTATGACTTGCAGAAGAAGTTTCCTGCTGTTGAACCTTGTGGGCAAGGTTCTTCCAACGGGGAAGCTTTGTTATAGTATTTGGGAGTTGGCACCTGGCACGTGTGAAGCAGAGTGTAGCATATAAGAAGGGACGAGTCACGTGTGAAGGGTGAGAAGGGTGAGCTGTATGGAGCTGGAAATGTCAGTTGCGGTTGAAGGATGTCAACATAACGGCAGTTAAATAAACGTTAACACTGTTAACGGCACTAGTAGTATAAGAGCATTGTTTAGCTCATCTTTATGCATATGAATATTTTGGGTTTGTAAAATACTTTCGAGAACTCTCTTTTCCTCATCGTTTAGCCGGTTTCTCTCTGTGAGATTCTTGCTGGTGAGATTAAGGTCGACGATTCCGGTCAAATCATTGACACTAGATTCAAGACCTTTGGTTGTGGCTCCGCTATTGCCTCTTCTTCCGTCGGTATGTCTTATTGACCAGCATCGATTTTTAGCCCTAGTACTAGTACTTGGTATCAGGGTTTTCGATTAGCTGTATAAGTTCCTTCTATCACGAATTTTTTAACAGTGGTCAGGAAGAAATTTTCTCAGAGTCTTTGTTGGTTTGGTTTCAGCTTCCGAATGGATCAAGGGCAAAACGGTAGAGGATGTTTTGACTATCAAGAACGCGTAAGTCCCCTGCTAAAATTTATACCATTTTCTATTCATGTCTCTTAGACATTAACAAAGATCTACCACCAGCTCGGTATTAGTTTTAGGTAGATTGAATGAATGTTTTTAATTAAGGTGAATGGATGAGTCAATAATATCCCAGGTCTGGTGATATGATTGGTTAGGTAGGTTGAATGTTTTAAGGTGATAGAATTTTGATGGACGAGTCAAATGTTTTGGAACTCTCTCACTCACTTGCTGTAAATTTTTTTGTCAGGCAAATCGCAAAGCATCTTCGGTTGCCACCCGTCAAGCTACATTGCAGTATGCTTGCAGAAGACGCCATCAAGTCCGCAGTCAATAACTACAAGGAGAAGCAAGCAAAGGCTAATGGTGGTGTCGCAGGAGACACCGTCAAGGCCTGATTTCACTATTATATTCCGCACTGTGCTGCTTATGAAACCTACAAGGAGTGGTGTGTTTTAGTTCTTGAAGGTTTTAATTTCTACTGTTTAATTAGTATGTGCTTTGAATAAAATTAGCTGATGAATAAAATGACACCATAGACCCTCTTTACCACACTACCACAACGAACACACTTAGAGATTGAGAGAGAGAGATAAAAATAGAAATAATGAGTCTCCGACGCCTTTTCTCGAGTGGTAGTAAATCTTCATCTTCTCGTGCTCCGCCGGTTGTAGCAGCGGGAATGACCGACCAGGAGGCCGCCCATGTTGACAATCTTGATGCTTACGATCCCAAGGAGGATCATCCCCTTCATCCTTACTACAAAAGGCTACAACTCTGCCAAAAAACACATCCTCGAGAGGACTTTCTTCCAAGGTGTCGCAGCAGAAAGTGAGATTAAAGATTTGGTTGCTAATCTCTTACCAACCATCCAGATGGCTGATACTTCCGACGATAAGAAGAAAGAATTGATGGAGAACTTAAATTAACACACTTGAGCAAATAAATTACATGAACTAAATTAACCAATCCCTCACTTTGTCAAGTATAGACTGTATAGTGGTAGGTTGGTCGTAAAAAAATTTATAATATAATAATAAAAATTACTGTTTATTAAAAAAATTATTTTGTTTGAGATAATATTTATTTTTAATTGTTATAAATAAATCTATTAGTCTATTTGAATAATAATTATTTTAAAATATTATAGTATTTTATTTTTTTACGTATTATTATAGTTTTATATTGTTTATTTGTTGTATTTGCATCATTATTTTGTGAAATATAAAATAGTAATTTTAATATTATAATTATGAGCAAATAAATTTTTTTTATACATTTTAAAGTTATTTTCATATTTGTACTTCTCGATTAATATAGTAGGATATGAAATATTTTATGGTGATCCCAAATTCAATCGATCATGAGAATCAAACCAATCAGGCTGAGTTGATGAAATCTGCTCATCTCAGTTTACAGTTAGTCCTAGTCCAAATTTACGAATTTTTTTTAAAGAAACGACTAAGATCCAACTAGTGAGATATCGACATTTTTAATTTTAGATTAGGGCTTTGCCACTTTTAACAAGTAGAACATGCATATAACCAATGTAATCATACTTAAAAATAGAGGAGGAGATTGGCATTTGTATTGTACCACTAGCTCATTTATTCCTATTCACTTTCTTTTTCAATCCACCATTTTTTACCAGCTGTTTTTTTTTTTTAATTATATACAAAATTATGTCAGTAAAAGCATTGCATCATCCATTTTTATTGATTCTTGTTCGTCAATACGAATATCTACGTTCCGTCTTTTTATTATCATCTCAAATACTTAAAATACGTACGTGTATGGTGAATTAATCTTTGTTATCCACAATGTACGTATCTCAATTTCAATGAGGATAATTTTGTATGGGCAAAAACTATCTTTAGAAACCAAGACAATGCGTTACTTGAAAAATATATATTTGCACTCGTAATCCTGGCGTAATTCATAATTCTGGCGTAAGTGATCCACTCCAACGATCCGAACGGGATGGCTTCGGTTCCCACGGTGTTAGATTGCGAGATTCTGGCCAACATCCTCGCCGCAACCACCGTCGACCTAACACCAACAACCCTCGAGTTTCATATGAATCGGCGATTGCGGCGAATAGAGGAAAGAAGAAAGACTTACGATCTCAAGAGCACTGACAGCATCGGCCATGGAAAACGAGGTGAATCGATTGATTTTTCTGGTTTCAAGATGAATCGGCTTCCATCGCCTTTTGGATTGAGAGAAGAGAGAGGATCGGGAAAGAGAGAAAGAAGAAAAGGGCAAAAAAAAAAAAAAAAAATCTTTTATATTTACCCATCTACGTATCATAACAGGCCACGTCGCGTTGCTTACTGCGTTGCTTAATTCCTTCCCATAAAATCACTTCTCTTATTAATGGACTGAAAAATGGATTTTTTTTAATTAGACTTTTGGGCCCCAATTACAAGAGTATCGATGAGAGAAACTCTCAGTAATGATGCTCTAATGGAAAGGTTACACGTAAAACATGTGCTGAATAGAGTGGTATGTATTGATTTTAAAATACTGCTTATAAAACGATCGTGACAGGATTTTGATATTGAAAAAAACAAACAAATTATATGATTAAATTTGGCTTAAACATGTGTTTTTAAAAAGTTTTGTGGGTCAGAAAAGTATGCGCCGTTGTGTTAGATATTTTCCAACGAACATATAGGGCGTTTTATTTGTCACCACAGTGGGTTTAATGGTACACACGAAATAAAGGCAATTAGTGTTAATTATATGGGTTAAGAAGATTGAGAACCCCTATTCTATTATAATCCATAGTATGCAGTTCATGATGAGATATGTGTCATAGAGTACGGATCGAATCTACAGGCTTCCCCAAGTTCACTTTTGATTCATGGATATATGTACTCTATATATATAGCAGAGTATGGCTCAAAGAATGGTCAGTCCCCAACCCTATCAAGAAAAGCTGACGTACGAAAATCACGAATTCTATCAAGTTCCCCTACCATTCTACATATTGGAAAATATAAAATTAATTTATGTTAAAAATAAAAGAAAGATTCGTGACGGGTTGGCCTTAACCATGGGCAATTGTTGCAGATATTCTCTCACGAATACATAGGGCTTTTTATTTTTCACCACGATGGTTATATCCTACAGATGAAACAAATTAACGCTCTTCTATATGAATCCATGAAATGTAGTTCATGATGAGGCATGGGTAGAGCACGGCTCGAATCTTGAGAGTTCCCAAGTTCACACTTAAAAGCATGGATTACTCAACGTGCTCAAACCTTCCGATCCAAACCATTCTTCAAGAAAAGCGGCCGTAGGGGATCAGTCTTTTCTACATAGTCGAACACCATCGTCCCTTTTTGTAACTGATACATTAAATGAAGCTCATACTAATATGACCATGAGACTTATCATATGAATATGGTAATTAAATCCCAAATTCAATTCGTAGTTTGGTACACGCTAAATATGAGAATCAAACTAATAAGGCAGCAATCAGTTATGATCTCTGATCATATTCATTTTACAGTTAGCTTGAGCTACTCCATATTTCTACGACATCTTAAAAAGATAAATTCAAGCAGTATTAACTTTTAAAAAGTATGGAGGAGGGTGTCGACATTTTCACAGAATCCACTAGCATTTAAATAATGTTCAATGCGAATGAGTAACTCTAATGGGTTCATCAAATCCGAAATCATCTCATTTTACAGATAGTTCTAGACTTCTAGTCCAAAATTTACGATTTTCTTGAAAAACTAAAAAGTCAACTAGTGAGATATACATTAATTATTGGGATTACACATCATCCATTTGCAACATATGTTGGGATTTTTAATGAGCAAAGCTATCGATTTAAGTGAAACTACATGCATAAACATAGAAAACGAAGATAGTGGCCTAGTTGAAAGTATTTGCACTTAATCATCTAGAAATGGATAGCGGTAATTTTGTTCTGGATGTATTTAAAGCCTTTTATGGGTCCTATTTTCTGAATTTAATTTCCATAAGTAAATTTGATTTGGTCGATTTTAAAATTGACTCAAGAACATTGTTGTTTCAATTTTTATGGTTATATATGGAATATGTACGAGATGGTGATTTTTATTCTATAAATATATTTATTCTATAACTTTTTTGGCTGATCAATATCTTACTTGTAAAACATGTCTCACCACTCATGCATGCATGCTAATAATGAAGTTGGCTGATCAATCTTAATTGTAATTTGTAAACATGTCTCACAACTCATGCATGCATGCTAATAATGAAGTTACACACGTATAACGTATATATGTGCTAAAGACTTGTATTATCATAAAAGACAGACATCTGAGTGAAAAAAAATAAAAACTGTGACCATTGACCAATATCTCCGTTGCCACCGATTGCAAATACTTAATTTCAATAATACAAATGAGATTGAAAATCTTCATATGCAATTTAGTCTCTCCGACTCTCGCTCTCCCATGCATGTAATGTTACAGAGCCGGCTCTACGATTTTAAAGGCCAAAACAAAGAAAAATAAAATAAAAGGCTGTTTTGACGCTTGTAAAAGTCGAACCCAAGCTAGGATACACGCAATGCAAGATTAATACCACTAGACTAGACAAATTTTTTGAAAAAAAAGACCGAAAATCGGCTATAGAGTATAGAATTTTCTATAGGGCCACAAGCATGTGCTTCATTGGCTTGGCCTTTGGGCCGACTCATGAATGTTAATGGACTAGATGGCTCGGAAACTAGTTTAACTAACTAAATAATAATTACAAAAAGTTATCTAATTAATTTATGAGCAAATGACACCCACACCCACTTTTTTACAAACAAATACCACCCACACCCACTTTCCACTCTTCCTATACTTTCTACCTGTAAAATTACATCTTACCCCTCAAAACTCTCTTCAGTCAATTTATTTTTACTTACCGATCTCACTTTCTTACCGATCTCAATTTTTTTTCCAATCAGTACATTTATTTTTTACAACCGTAAAAAACACAAAACCCCAATTCCCCCCCAAACCCGACATCCCCAATTCTCTTCAACCCTAATTTTGCATTTCACGAGTTTCGAATCCCTTGTTTCCTACCTCTCCTTAATTTGTTCCGTTTGTTCCATTAGCTCCATTTGTTCCGTTTTCCGATTAACTTGCCGCCGTTAACTGCCTTCGGACATGGCAGAGCCCCGTCGTCGCGTCTCCAAATTTTCGACGGATGAACCGTCAGCGGCAACTGTTGGTGATACTTCTGGAGAAAAATCTGCAGATTGGGATGATCGGCTCCCTCTCCGTCTGTTTGCAACTGACCGTTTCCCCGACGCTAGGTTGAATGTTTACTCACGACCTGATATCCTGACGACAGTCCACAATGTTCTCAAAGGCACTCCCCAATTCGATACGATTCTTAGCTCAAGTCTGGGTTCTCTATTCCGGCTTCGTATTGGTGAGTCTCCTATCTCCTGCAAATTACTCCACGCTTTGCTATGTAGGCAGGTTCTGTCCAAAAAAAAATACGAATTGTGGACTGTATTCGGTGGATACCCTTTGAGGTTTTCTTTAGTTGAATTTGGTGTTGTGACTGGCCTTCAATGTGACGAATTTCCGGAAGATTACGACCCCGAAGACGACCCTGCTCCCGAACCTCATGATGAATGTTACTGGGACACGTTGATTGGTAGAGATCGCAAGGCGACCCTGGGTGATGTGTCCACTATTTTTGAAGACCCTACTATCAAGGATTTGGATCGGAAGCTTCGTCTAGCGTTGCTACTCATAGTCGATGGTGTACTCATTGCCTCCAGCCAAACGAGCCGACCAACTTTGAAGTATGTTGAGATGCTTGAAGACATCGACTCGTTCCTAGCATTTCCTTGGGGCAGAGAATCCTTCTTGAAGACTATTTCCACTATGAGACCTGATCTCAAACCGCAATCCATACCAGTGGCTAAAAGACTTAAACGGCAGGGCAAGGTTCAACCAACGGACTCCGTGAAGAGTTTCACGGAGAAGTTACAATAGAAGTCCTTCCGTTTGCATGGCTTCCCTCTTGCGCTTCAACTGCTCGCATATCGTAACATTTCTGGATTACGAGACAAGGTACCAGGTGCTGGTGACAGCCGCACTTTCCTGGAATGGTGTTCAGTTGGCCTACCAAAGAATAATTTACCTTTGACAGACGTCATAAGTGTTGAGCATTATCCAGATGTAAGTTGTCTTATATACACATTATTAACTTGGATTACATTATCCACGTGGATACACACATTATGACATTTTGTCTATCCCAACCGCAGCTATTAGTTTCTCCGTTTTTGGAAGCTGTCCAACACGAAGGGATTGTTGAATCTGGTTGGGGAGAGTGGGACGATGAGATTAAAGACAAAAGGATTGCTTATATGGAAAGTCTCATTCAGGCAGGACATATCTTCACCAAAAAGGAATGGCCAGGGGGTGATTGTTCTTTGCCTTTAATAACTCTACCTGATAAGAAGGGCAAAGGGCTTCACAGGAAGCACATTATTCCTAGGCGGAAAGAGATTTCTTCCAAACTTCGTGTCAATCAACCTTCTCCCAAGTCCAAATGCTCGAGTTCTAAGAGGCCCCGTGTTATCTTCTCCAATACTGAGGATAATGGTTTCGCTGATTTCAAAGCTGTTGTAGAGAAAGATCTTAATTCTATTAGGGATGCGTCAGATAGTAAGTTTAAAAAGCTGCAATCTGAGAACAGGAAAACAGCAGCAGATTAACTCCCTTCGATTCCGTAGGCGGTTAAGACTAC